>NC_080423.1:42817144-43121478 GCF_029873635.1 Malania oleifera | reverse complement strand
TCTAAGTCCATATTCAAACCTAAACGAGTTTCAACAATATTTCAAAAGATATTTAAAATATGGATTACTTACATAAGGACTTCTAGAACTTTAAACATTCTTGGCACTTGAGTCTTCATGCTTGTATTTTCTTTGAGCTTTCTTGCTTTGCTATCTTTTGCCTCTCTTGCTTTTCTTCAAGCTTTAATATACTTTTAAGTTTTCTCTCATATTCTTCAAGCTTTGAAATATCATTTTGAAATCCATGCTTTAGGCTTCATATGATTAGCTTTCTTTGAAGTATAAGTTTGAAATGGATCCTTGGCCTTACATTTACATGCTTGATCCTTATAAGTCCTGAAATATTATTACTCAACCAAATATGTTAAGTTTCTCTCTTTTGTTAGCAGCAAAATAGGATGTTAAGTCTTGTAAGGCCAATAATCTCCCCCTTTTTTATAATGACAAACAAGGAGCAAAAATTTGAGTAGGCCTTAAAAAAACTCTTCCTTACAATAAGCATCATCTTAACAATATTTGTAATTTCAAGGTCATCATCAATACCAATTTTAATATGATCATATAATATCATGCTCATCACATTTGTTCAAGTTCAAGATTATTCAATATCAAATACTTCTCCCCCTTTTGACATCAATCAAAAAGAGTAGGATATCAAAAATAAATCATATTTTGAGCATATGAACATCAAACATGCATATCAAGCATATGATACTACTTGAGATTTTCATTAATCCTAATACCAATTGAATTTTTGAATTCTTGATACCAATTGAAACATTAAGGAATAATACTAATTGAAAATTTATGATACAAATTAAAAAATAATTCATGATATTAATTAAAAATTTCATTAATTCATGATATCAATTAAAAATTTGGGAAAAATCATAATACAAGCAATGAGTCATAATACTCCCCTTGAATTTTATACATTCATATTTGATACCAATTATGTTTTTAAATTTATCATCCATGTTTCAAACATTTGATTTATATCATGTATATGCTTGTGGATACTAATATCAAATACCAATATCATATCAATGTCACAACATACTCATGGGTATAATTATACTTGTCATGCTCAAATACCAATTTATATATTCATGGATACTAATATACTTTATAGATACCAATGCTAATGTCATATAATACATTGTTCACAACTCATGAATACTAAATTATTTCATTTATCCATGGGATCCATCATAAGCATGCATGGTCAAGAATTAATTTCACATTCATATATCAATATCATACCAAAATGTATGCTTCTAAATCATGCTTAATAACCATGCTTAATAACTTTATGCTCAGATTTTCAAAATATAGTGAGCCTTAAATCATCAATATTTTCATTGTCTTTAGAGATTTTCAAGATGCCAATTTCAAGATATACACATGTAGCATATGGCAAATCATATAAGCATGGAATATATCATTATCATGTGCATTATACTATACTTTTGCTCGGTTTGTTCTTATGCTACTCAAGCATTTCATTTCAAACTTGTTTAAAAAATTTTACCTTCAATCAATCGGTTGAACTTCTGTCTAGTCGGCTGACCTATCCTTTCTCCTTAACTGTGTTGTTCAATCAGTCGGCTGATCTTGTGGTCAGTCGGCTAACCTTCACAATTTTTCTACCAAGCTCTCTTCTTTATCAAAATACTAATGTAATAAGTTCTATTTTCTTCAGATTTTCTTTTCTTTTGATTTCATATACATATCCACATATCTTAATACTTTCTAATTTATGCCTTGTATGATTCTTTCATTGATTAAGGCCAACAATTTTCATTAGTTTCAACAAGATAAGCATTGATAAGCTTGAATAATTTTATCCTAATTCTCTATTTCAATTTGTTCAATATCTTTGTATGATTTTCCACAGATTTGATATCAATTGAAGTTGAAGGATTTAGTATTTCATCTTGGTACCCATACTTTCTTGGGTCCGAATGGTTTAACAAGGGATGTTTCTTTTACTTTCCATACTTGTTTTGTTTTCACACCTTTCCTCTTTAATGGACATTCGAACTTAACATGCCCCTTATTCTTACATAGAAAACTTGTGGTATGTGTGTAGGCATTAGTGGAGGTGCTAGCATAGTCTTTGGAGGCTTTTGTAAAGTATCCCATGTAAAGATTCTTTCTCCTTTTATTTTCAATTCCATTGAATCCTATGTCTTCTTTATTTAAAGACATTCTTTGTGATCCAATCATTTTGTCAAAATTTTCTTTTCCTTTAGTGAAATTGTAAATTATTTTGGCTTGATCCTCAATTTTTTTTCTTAATATCATAAATTTCAGAATTTTCTACATTTTTACCCTTTTCTTGTTTTTGAGATATTTTGCTAATTTTATTCTCTAATTCTGAAATATATTGATCTTTCTCATTTTCCATAGAGGATTGGGATCTTAGGTCTTTTATTTCCTTCATCAACTTTTCACTCTTCCTTTCTAATTTCTTGATTTTCTATTCTTTTTCTTTTTCAACAAGATTTTTAGACTCTAATTCATTCATCACAGCTTCATTTTTATTTTCTATTTTCTTGACTTTTAAGTCTTTTTCTTTTTCAGCTAGTTTGAGAGATTCTAACTCTTTTATCACAGCTTCATTCTTATTTTCTATTTTCTTGATTTTCGAATCTTTTTCACTTCCAGCAAGCTTAATCAATTCTAACTCTTTCACCACTCTATCATTCTTGTTTTTCAATTATGTGTATTATTTAGTTACTTTGACTAACATCTTATGCACTTTGAATAAATCATTTTGTAAATCTTCATAATATGGCATGCTATCATCATTGGATTCATTAGATGAATCACTATTATAACCATTAACCGATTTGGATCAAAGGCTTTGTTCTTAATCATTGTCCCATGCCATATAAGATTCAGCTTTTTACAAGAATCCAGCTTTTGTTTGGTTGCAGCCCTATATATATGATTTTGATTCAACCTCTTAAAGTAAAGATTGATAATGTAAGTTTGCTGATATAAAGCCCTATAATAATGAATTTACTTTCTCAAAATGAAGTGCAATATAAAATCCAATACTCTTTCCAAAAGCTTAGACTTTAAATAAACTTTCAGTTAAAGAGTCTTTGGGTGTTTAACCAATCAACATACTTCCTTACGATTTTCACAAAGTATGAATAAACCAATGTACTCCCTTTCGGTTTTCACAAGCCCAAAAATAATTTAAACTTCAATTTATTTAATTTCCAAACTTCGTAGTATTTATAATTAAGAATTTAAAACATCTACACAGTTTATATGCATGCTGGAAATTAAAGGGAGCAAGGGAAAGAAAATGACATCGGGTTTTTACAAGGTTCGGCTTATCCCCAGCCTATGTCCTCACCTTTGACAAACCACCAAAGGATTCACTAAACTAGTTCCTTTTTCCAGGCGAAACAACATTGTTATACACTCCTTCAATAAGCTAGAGCCTACCTCTCCAAGTGATACCCCTCACTCGGTCACTCCTTTAATTAGGTTAGAGCTACACCTCTCCAAGCGATACCCCATGCTTGGTCAATGATCCGAACACCTCGAATCATACAAGAACTACAAAAATGAGAAGTAAACACTGCATACAAGAACACTCTCAAAACAAAGTAGATTAGTACAAATTCAACACTATGTACTTCAAGAATTTAAATACCCAATATGAAATAGAATTGAAGTTCAAGTGTAGAGATCACCAAGGGTTCTTTTGTGATTGAGAAAACTCAGTATTAGAACCGTAGGTTGATGTTTCAGCAGCAATTTAAATGAATTCCCCCTGCAAGAGTATGAGCAATAGAGAACTTTACGAGAGATTGAGAGTTTGAATGCAAGTATGCTGTGTGATTGCCTTGGTTATTAATTTCTTGGGATTAAGGTAGTATTTATAGGCTTTTGAGGATTAGTTTCCTTATTCCCCATGTTACTTGGAGTGTCCCCCAAGTTTTTATAACATTCACATTTGAAAAACTAATTTTTAAAATTTTCACGTTGGAGTTTAAAAATTCAAATCCCGTAGAGTCAACCAGCTGGACAGGTGACTGGGAAGTTCATTTCATAGAGTCAGTCGGCTAGACAGGTGGCTTGTAGTGACCCAAAGAATTATGGCATTTAAATAATGGAAGAATAAGAAAAAAGGAATTAAAGAAGGTAATTAAATAGAACCTCGTCGACGAACACAAGAGATTCGTCGACGAGAGCACATGAGGGGCTCGTCGACGGGGATGTGTCTCATCGAAGAGAAGATGCCGAGAGGGAGTTTTGGTGATTCTGAATTTCATCGATGAGGGGTGAGAGTTTGTCGACAAATTGCCTTCTTGACCTCATTGACGAAGTGACGTGACTTGTCGATGAAGGCCAGTGTATAAATAGCCCAAACTTCATTTTTTAGCTAAATTTCGATGCACCAACTTCGCTCTCTCTCCTCCATTCATCCCTCCTCCCTTCTCTCTAAGATTTTGGGCTAGATTTTCACCGGTTCGACGATCTAAAGTCACCACGATACTCCTGGAGAAGTTCTCTATAAATCTACTGGAGTGGATCGTCGATGGGACTACCTTGAAATTCATCCCAAATTCAAGGTAAGACTTTTTATTCGAAATTTGGTCTTTCCATAGTTATAGGAAGTGTTGTACATGAAGAAATACTGAAGTTTAGTTCTGAGAGATGTTGATTTCGGGGTATTGAACGAGGAACCTTGCGGGTACAGGACCAGAATATTTTTGGGGGGTTTCTTTTCAGGAATCAGGTAAGGGATTAAACTAAAACAATGATTTTTCCTTGAAAATTATTATGAAATTATTAGTAGATTTATGTTCAGAAAGCATGTATTATATATGAGTATCACTAAGAAAATGTATATTTGGGAAAATTTTACTGTTACACTGGAATGTATGTTTTTAGTATAAAATGCCAGAAAATATGATTTTAGTATAGAATGTATGGTTTTATTCAGCATTGTATGGCGTGAATATTATTTTACATGAAAAATATTATGTTAAGGCAATTATACAGATAAAGTATATTTTTAGAAATTATGGAATAATGCTTTTATAATACATGATAAATAACATGTTTTTTCAGATAATTATGTATGAAATGTTCGGCGCAAGGCTGTGTTTGATAGCCAGCGCAAGGTCGTGTATGATTTTCGGCGCAAGGCCATATATATATGTATGATTTTGGCGCAAGGCCGCAGATATGAAAGTAAACGGCGCAAGTCTGTATGTATTTATGATATTACAAAAAATGCTATCAATCTATTTATGTTAAACAATATATTATCGTGTATTATATGTTATCAGAACCTGGATGATAGTTCAGTTCAGTTTAAAAAACATGGTACTGTAGCTATACAGATCAGATTATACAGTTCAGACTTGTGCTAACCGCCCCTGCAAGTAGAGGAGTTGGGAGATGGATAGTCGATGTGGCTTTCAATGTAGAGTTGTAGACGTCCACCTAATAATTCGGACCAGGGTGTGGCGGGCCCATCATACTTACAGACATTTTTGACTCGGCAATGGTCGACTAACCATTGTCGGGTCCCGCCTTTGGGCTGCACAACCCGTCATGGGGGGTAATACATGGCATCAGTTAGCTATATATCCTGGGTAAATTTTAATATTATTAGCTATAACAGGCAATTCATGAATAGTATGATTTATTATAAATATGAAAGTATATGTTTATGCAGTTATGATATGATTAATGTTTTCTAGTATGAAAAATGTAATGTATATCTATTATAGCATTAAATATTCATGTTGCCACACAACTTTATTTAGTTTATTTTCCTTTACTGAGAGATGTCACACCCCCAGCTTAAATAATTTTCAAGAAACCCAGAGAGACCGATGGATCGAGGCCGCCGTTGAGTTAGTTGTGCTTCCCCGCTAGAAGGATAAGTTTTGAACTAGGATCTGGAGATTTTTATTGTGTGATCCTAGTTATATTTTTGGATATTTTGGGGATTGTATATGAGTATAGTATTATAGTGGATTGTAGTTAACTCTGATATTATGCACTTTATGGTTTGGCGAAAGTAATTTATATTTACTGCTGCTTAGGTTTCCACTGTGTATGTCAGGTGGGTCCCCATTACCCACGGTTTCAGGTTGACTTTATTAAATATGATTAATTCTATGGTAAGTTAAGAAGGTTATTACACGATTGACAACATTCTGTCTGTTCAAAAATTTATTCCAATAAATTGTCAGTCGGCTGACTTAACCATGTCTAAAATGGTTAGTCGGCTAACTGATCTTAGTTCAAAATGTCAGTCGGCTAAACAGATTTATTCATTCTAGTGTTTTTCAGTCGGTTGGCCAATCTTAGTGTGTTCTAGTCAGTCAGCTGACTAGTTCATTTTTTGAAAAAACTTTCATTTTTTTGTATTTTTAAACCCTTTTATTATTTGAAAGAGTTAAAAAAACATTTTCCAAGGTTTTAAAAATCTAGTCTCTAAGTCTATATTCAACCATAAAAGAGTTTCAACAATATTTCAAAAGATATTTAAAATATGAAGGACTTACATAAAGACTTCTAGGATTTTAAACATTCTTGGCACTTGAGTCTTCATGCTTGTCTTTTCTTTGAGCTTTCTTGCTTTGCTATCTTTTGCCTATCTTGCTTTTCTTCAAGTTTTGATATACTTTTAAGCTTTCTCTCATATTCTTCGAGCTTTAAAATATCATTTTGAAATCCATGCTTTAAGCTTCATATGATCATCCTTCTTTGAAGTATAAGTTTGTAATGGATCTTTGGCCTTGCATTTACATGTGTGATCCTTGTAAGCTCTGAAATATCATTACTCAACACAATATGTTAAGTTTCTCTTGTTTGTTAGCATCAAAATAGGATGTTAAGTCTTATAAAGCCAACAAAGTGGTGATTTACTGAATTAGGCCTATTGCACCATGCTAATTAACGCGGGTTTGAGCTTAAAATTGTTGGAAATAGTGGGTTAGCATCTGATACTCGAATAGTTGTCAATCACAACTGGTCGTACATAATCCTTCAAGGTGTATGGCTGCACATTTTGTTGTCCGTTATCCATAGCTAGTACCCTCTTTTTCCTTGGTGCTCTGAGCATTCTTTCAATCTTCGGATGAAAAGGAGTAATGTCATGGGTTCTAGCACGGCGCATCTAATATCAATAATACACCTGAAGAAGAATAGAAAAATAAGAATAAAAATAAAATTCTAAATTAAAACCAAGGTTACTTTTTATCGGTATTGGCAAAAATAACAAAAACTCAATCCCCAGCAATGGCGCCAAAACCTTGATCGGTGCAAAATTGCAAGTGCACAGTATTATAGTTTTATAATATAGTGATGTGAATAGTATCGTCATCAGGGATTAGTGTCTTAATTTTACCAAGTACCTAAATTATACTAATCTCAATTTTATTTAGAAAGATTAATAATTTTAGAATGCGAAATTGAAATAAGGCTACTTTAAATAAACTATTTAAGGAAAAATAAAATTGGTTGCCACATATCAAATTAATGAGGGTGAAAACTTTTAGGAAACCGATTTCACCTAGTTTCTTACTATGCTTTACTTATCTAGCTAATTTGACTTTGTTTTCTCTCTTTGTTAGCAAATCTCCAATTTTTCCAAAAGCTTCTTTCAATAGTCAATCAGAACTTATTCTTGTTTATTATTTAACATAAGAATATGTAAATTAATAACGCAAGAACACAATAAGACCCTTGATTTTTTTATGCTATGTAAGTCCATACAAGTCTTTCGATCTCTATGTTCACCTACGCTGAATTATCCAAGATCTATCCTATTATTCCCCCTCTCGGTAGCAAATCACAAGACCAACATCATCTAATTAATGGCCAGTTAATTAAAAGCATTAAGCGCAGAATAACTCTGACAAACATTAACGATAACTACTTAAGATTAGCATCGAAGAGCAAGCATAGTTTAAAATTGGGCTCCATCGTTTTTCTATAATACAAAAATTAGTTTATGCCGAAAATTAAATCAAACATAAACGATTTCACCTTGCTTTTTTTTTTTATTTGGAGAGTAGAAGACGAAACAACACCCAAGCCACCACCGTTGCGTGGCGCAAACACCCCGAGCACCACCATTGTTCGCCGCTTTCTGATTTCCGAAAAGACATTAATTTTTCAGTGTACCGCCAACCATCCTTGTTGTTCGTGTGTTGTGTCTATGCAGCACCCCCAAAAGAAAATAAACCTTCTATAGCTGCTGCCTCTCTGTGGCCTCCTATGTGCGCTCCAAAGAAAAGAATTCCTCCTTTAGTCTCCCCCAAGAAACCCTTTAAAAGAGTACCCTATAGCTCCTAGTTCGGCCTCCTCTCCGTGCGCTCCCCCAAAAATTATGCCAAACCCTTTATTCTCTTTTTTTTTTTTTTTTTTCTCAATTCCTCACTCCCGGACCAGCTGCTTTAATTCCAAAAAATAAAAAATAAAAAATTCAAAACCCCTTGCTGCCCACGTGCAATTGGAGCCTCCAAAGTAAAACCCAACGCACCCTTTATGTTGCATGGCCGGTCACATCAAATGGCCCAGCCTCCTTTATTTTATTTTTTTTGGTTTTCCATTTTCACATTACACAGGCCCATACACCTTTTACATTCCAAAGCCCACATTGCCATTTCTTCATTTGCATGGCGCTATTTACGTGCCTTCCTAATTAAAGCCCACTTCTCTCCCGCAAATTAGATATCCGCCCCACTTTAAGTCCAACACCCACTTATTTTAACTTTTCAAAATTAACTTTCCAACCCAAAGCCACTATTTTTGACTTTTCAACATTGAATTTCCATCTAAATGCATTTTTTCCTTTTTAACTTGAATGCCCAACACACACACACACACACACACACACACATATAAACACACATATATTTTTCTTTTTAATTTTTCTTTAAATATCCAAAATTACTCTTGTTCCAAAATCACACGACTTCATTTGGCCCATGCACAAACCCGCGATTATTTAACAGGTCACGTACACAGCATCTCTTCATGCTCACGACTCGCGTAGTGCATGCGATGTCTCCTTGTGTAGAGCACGACCTCTCCCACATTTTTAATTTTCAGATTTAATTTCCAAAAATTTTCTTTCTTTTCTTCAAATCTGCAATAAAATCAAAAGACTACAGTGAGACCTAAAATCAGTAAAAATTAAATAAAATTAGACCAAAGTTTAAAGTTAATAAGTGTTAAATTATTCTAATTTATGCCACTCATCAATGAGTTGACCGCAAACCAGGACTTGGCCCCCACTCTACATGCTATATTTAAAAAATTAGATCAATGCTTGTCCTTAGGACCGCAGACAACAGCGCGTGCAGAGCTTTGTGCAATCTTCTCTGACCCTTCCTATTCATGTTACAATTGTCCTCACGCGCATCCCAGCCTGAGCTTGTGTAGGAGAAAGTAAAGGCCACTCATAATTGGGACAATAAGCCGTCCAATAACCCTTATTCGAATACATACAATCCCTGGTGGAAACAACATCCTAACTTCTACTAGAGGCTGCAAGCCCCGAGTTTTCAAAACCAAAGACCTCAACAAAACCCTAATGCTGTGCCTCCATGCCCATATCAAAATTTCCAAAATCATCCGGACTCAGCCCTTAGACCTTCAACCGTTCAGCATCTGCCTCAACCTCAATCCAAATATGATTCATTTCAGGAAACAGTGTTGATAGCCCTTAAGGGAATTGAAGCTGACCGTCAAGTGGACCAGCAACTCTTTTACTCCCATTCGCAATCTATTGCAAATCTAGAAACCACCATGGGACAACTAGCCACTACTCTAAGTCAGAGGGATGAGGGTAAGTTACCAAGTCAACCCATAATAAATTCAAAAGGATAGTATAGGATCGAATGTGAATTAGACACTGGCCCCCCATCATGTTCTGAGTAGGCTTAAATGTTGGTTTAAATATTAATTTGAGGTATATGGAGCCTATAGAAGGCTAGATGAGTATTATTTTGGAGAAATAGATTAATTAATCTAGGGAAAATATAAATTTCAGGAGTAAAACTTCAGGCGCCAAGGGCGTGAGATTTTGGGTTCTAGCGAGACTCTCAGTAAGTCAGGTAAACGGAATAAATTATAACAGTCTTTTTATGAAAATTATGGGTTGAGAAATATGTGAAAATAGCGTATGTTATTTTACTTAAAATTTATTATGATATAAATATCAGATGAAATTTGTGTGGCATATGATTTATATTGAGAAATGTTTAAACTGAGTTAGATGATTTATCCTGTGAAATATGTGATATTGAAATCTGTTTAATATGAGAATTTAAATGTGGGAAAATGATGAAATTGAAATGTGCAAGAAATGTATTCTCTAAGAAAATGAAGAAAGGTGAAATATGGAAATGTGTTTTGAGAAATATTGAGTAATTGTGAAATAAGATATGTATATGATAGTATGAGATGAGATGAATTATGAACTGAGAAAATATCATTTAAATGATGAAATGTGTTGAGAATGCTGATATTGATATGTGAATATGTGAAATGAAAATATTGCAATGTTAATTCTATAATATGAAAATGAGAAATATGGAAATACGTGAAATATGAATGATAAAATGCCAATACTGCATAATGATTGCGGGTATGTGGTGGTAAACCCTGTTGGATGGTTATGATATTGAGCATGGTACCGTTGCGAGTGGTGTTAGTGCAACCACACGGGCTCTTGGAGCGTGTGGCGTGATAGTCGACTGTGCCATTGTGTAGGGTTGTTGGGCCCATTGAGTCCGGATTAGGGTTTTATGCCGGCCAGTCGTACTACAGACGCGATATGTGATATGATATTTGATCTAACCGGGTCGGCCAACCGCGGTTAGATCCAGCCTTCGGGCCGCACAACCTTGACCATGGGGGGAAGCATGGCGTATATAGAAAGATCCTCAGAGTGACCATGAGTTACAAACGCGATGCTGGTATTTGATACCGAGGATACTCATGAGCCGGAAAGTAAAGTGGAAATGAAAAGTGCAAGAATGATAAAATTGGCTAAAATGAAAAATGAAAGAAAGAATGGAAATTGAGAAATAAAGAATGATAAAATTGAGAAATGGAGCCGCGTGAGTTAATAATATAATTAATTGAGGTGAAGTGAAACTCTTCGCCTGAGGGCTTACTGAGTAAGGTGAGTGCCCTGATAGGTATCAGATGTGGTCATACCCAGCTGCATAACGTGTTAGGGCAGAGGGAAGCTACCTGTATGGGCGGGTAATCTTCCCTATTCTCAGGAACTTCGTGGATAAATATGTGTTGGAAATCATTGAATTTGATAAATGATTTTAAAGCTTATAAAAGAAAAGCTTGTGTTGTATATCTATACGATTATGAGAATGTGTATCAGTGTATTTTCTCATATGAAATGATGATTTGAAAAGTAAAGTGTATTATAATTGTACTCATATGGCCACACATTGTAAATAATTTATTCCTTCTTACTAAGATGTGTCTCACCCAAATTATCTAAATTTTTCAAGGGACGGAGATAGACCAGGTGATAGAGCTTCGTGATCATAAGGAGCTGGGACCCTGATATACAGGGTGAGTTTGGACTAAGGAGGTGTGATTCCCTAGGGTTGTGTTTTTTTTGGATATGAGATAGTATTGTGTATTTATGTGTATATTGATACTCTAGGTATTGTATTCTAACTGATATGTATATATTGTCTTCCGCTATTAGGTTGTATAATAAAATAACTTTTTACCTGGTACCCAATGCGGTTCAGGTTGCATGAATAGTAGTAGGTTTGTTGACGTGGCCAATTTGTGAATGTTATGGATTACGTGTGATTATTTATTTATTATTGGAAAAAAAATTGTACGGAAATTGGGGCGTCACACATACGGTCAGTGTCGTCACACTAGTTCGCAACTACACAAGGTCACCTCATCTCACAACGATTACATTACTACATGCGCAACTACGAAGTGACGACTCAGGCCCAATAGTGAATCCATTGCTACGTATGCAACTACACAAGGTCACCTAGTCTCACCACGATTACATTGCCACATGCAAAACTACGCTGCGACAACTCAGGCCCACAGTGAATCAATTGCTTCATACGATGTAGCATATAGCTCACACCACTTCGGTGACCAACCGGAATTAGACTGGTGATATTTTACACCCTCGGATATAGAGCCGGACACTCTTGCCTACGGTAGTTAACCGATCCATGGCACAGCGTATGGTAATTAGCTGCCACATAGCTGTTTCGGCGTACGATAATTAGCTGCCCCTATCCGATTTTACAAAACCTAGAATCATTTTGGAACTCACGTCCCTATACATTTCAGCGTAACGTAATTAGCCGCCACATAGCTGTTTTACAAATACCTGAAACAAATACATACATCCATACATACCACACTTATTTGGTTTATGGCAAATCATATCAATTACAATTTCAAGTCTATAGTTTATGAAAATATGGTTCACAGTCACCTCAATAATACAATTTCAACAAAACCAATCATTTTTCAAACAAAGTAGAGATGATACCCGAAATCCCCAATTTTCCCGAAAACTATAATCCGAAAATCCTGCATTTTTACCCTATAGATTTCCCCCAATAAGTAGCCAAAACATACATATGATCGTAGCCTACAGGCTTATCAATCCTAATTTCAAAAATGGACTGATATAAATAGAATCCCCTTACCTTAAATCGAATTTCAACTACGAACTCTACGCTCCTCAAAACTACGAATCGAGACTCCAAAACCTACAAATCACAGTACAATAGATGCTTACAGTCCGTACTACTACACATATACCGAATCAGAAATAAAAACCGAGCCTTACCTCAATTTTAGCCTGAAACTCGAAATCCTCCGAAACGAGATTCTGATCCGCTAGAAACGTAGAGAATCCTTCACTGATCCTCGTAGTATCGTTGGATTTACGAGCCGGGCAACGATCGGCAAACAAAACTAGAGAGAGAGAGTGTAGGGAGAGTTCTAGAGAGAGAGCGAGAGAGCATTTGGGGAAACTTAGCCCAATAAGGAGGGGAGAATGTAACAACCTGGGATTTTTGCATAGGGTCACGTCGACGAATACAGAGGATTCGTCGACGAGCGCATAAGGAATCTCGTCGACGAAGCCACGTCTCGTCGATGAGAAAATACCGAGAGAGGTTTTGGGGCAGCCTGAAATTCATCGACGAGGGAGGAAGTTCGTAGACAAAATTATTGAAGGACTCGTCGACGAGGTGACGTGTCTCGTTGACGAATCTGACCCTATAAATAGTGAAAAACTTGGATTTTTATCTAATTTCAGTGCTCCTCTCTCTCTCTCCTCTCTCCCTTATACGTTTTCTCTCACTTCTCTCTTCGTTTTCAGGCCCGTTTCTCACCGGATCGAAGATCTAAGGCTACCACGATACTCTTAGTGAAGTTCTTTGCAAGTCTGCTGGAGATGATTGTTGGAAAAGTTGGTTTAGATTTCGTCCCAATCTCAGGATAAGGCATTTTATTCAGTATTTGTCTTTCCCTCAGTTATGAAAAATGTTGTAGGTAAGAAAATACTGATATTTTGTTTTGGGGGATTTTGTTTTCAGGATGTTCAGTTAGGAACCCCACGGGTATAGAGCTAGAATTTTATAGGGGCTTTTCAAAGTTAAGATAAGGGAAATATGCTATGCTAGAAGTTTTAATAATAATAACAGAGATTTCATAGACACACACACACACACACACACACACACACACACACATATATATATATACTAGTTTATTATACAGTTTTTACAGAATATGAGTTTAAATGCTTGTGTGGCCTGAGTAGATTTTCATGTGATGAAGAACTTATATAGCTTTTACAGTATATCATACTATATTGAAAACACAGATATAGACAGTATATACAGTTTATATAATTTTTCCAGTATATGGAGTTATACAGAATATACAGATATAGTTATATATTTACTTACAGAGATTATATAAAGAGATATACATACATATACAACTTTTATTTTAATAGTTTCATAAAACAGATATATATACATATACATGTATACAATTTTACTCAGATCAGTATGTATATTACAGCTTTATATAGAACAGTATATATAGTGTTTATAGCATGCCATGTTTCCTATTATCATAAGATACAGAGTATACAGACAGAGTGTATAGACAGAGTATACAGATAGATATACAGAGATAGCATCAAGATGCTACAAATACAGCATACAGAGATTATAGTATTTACAGTACAGAAAGATAGCGTTATGGCAATTTTGGAAACATGATGAAAATAGTAAAAGAGTATATATGTGTGTGTGTGTATATATATATATATATATATATAGTATCAGATCCCTGTGGAAAGATTACAGATAGATACAATACAGATATAGAATACAGAACATGGTACTGTTGCTATATACAGATAGAGTGCAACCACATATCTCAGATAGTGTGTGGGTACCGTCGACCATGCTCAGAGAGTTTGCAGCTCCCCAGTTCACTGGGTGGAGGGGGCCGGTTTAACGAGGTAGTAGCCAGTCCCGAGCCTAGGAGTGGATGCAATTTAGTCGGACTGAGGTAGTGTAGAGTATATTGACTTATCTGGAGGGCCGACCAGATGAAGTCCCGCCTACGGGCCGCACAACCCTATCATGAGGGGTCAAATCATGACATACAGAGTCCCAGGGATAAGCACAGTTATGTATATGTATATAGATTTACAGTATATAATGAGTATAGTATGATATTAGCAGTATGAAAAGTAGAAAATACAAATGATACAGTTATATTTTAAATTGTGAAAAGAAAGATATGCTTTATAGATTATTTATTGTATTACAGTTCAGTTACTATTTATAAAGTATTCTTAACTTAGTTGCCACATACTAGTAATAGCATATTTCCACTTACTGAGAGTCGACTCATCCCATTACTTTAACATTTTTTTTTTCAGGTGAACTAGTTAGGCGAGCAGACCAGGCTCGCGGATAGGAAGTTTATTTGAGTACCCCAGTTGTAGGGTGAGTTATGACAGAGTGTTGTATTTTTTTGGGTAAATGATGTTAGAGGGGTTATTTTGTATGGCTATGGTCTATATATACTGGATTCTGGTATTGTATAGTATATATGTAAATGGTTGTATGATTTGTGTTTCTACTTCTTAGGTATGGATGTAGATACACATATATATATATATATAAAAATGGTAAGAATTTTGAGGATGTTACAACCTCAATCTTACTGGGATCCACAAAAATACAATCTCCAAATATAACATGCCCCAAAAACACGACCTTCTCAAGCCAGAAGTCACATTTACTGAACTTAATGTACAACTTCTTTTCCCGTAGCATCTGCAGAACCTGCCTTAAGTGTGTTTCATGCTCCTCATAGCTCCTCGAATAGACCAGTACATCATCAATAAAAACAACAACAAACTGATCTAAATATGGATGAAAAATCTTATTCATCAAATCCATAAATATAATAGGAGCATTCGTCGGACCAAATGGCATAACAAGGAACTCGTAATGCTCGTACCTGGTCCTAAAGGCCATCTTCAAGACATCTTCTACTTTCACTTTTACCTGATAATATCCTATTCTGAGGTCAATCTTCGAATACACTCGTGTACCCTAGAGTTGGTCAAACAAATCATCTATATGGGGTAGAGGATATTTGTTATTAATCGTCACTTTATTAATCTCCCTATAATCTATACACATCCTCATAGACCCGTCTTTCTTCTTTTCTAGAGCTCCCCACGGAGATATACTAGGTCGTATAAAGCTCTTATCAAGCAAATCTTGTAGCTAATTCTTCAATTCTTCCAATTCTGTTGGCGCCATTCGGTAAGGTACTTTTGAAATCAGCACTATACTTGGAAGTAGATCAATAGGAAAATCTACCTCACGATCAGGTGACAAGTTTGGTAAATCATCTGGAAAAATATCTATTAACTCATTTACTATAGGAGTGCTAGCAAGTTTCAATTCATTCTTTGACATGTCCTTCACAAAAGCCGCAAACCCTTGATGACCACTCGGTAGTAGTCTCCTCGTCTGAATAGCTGAAACTAGATGAGGTGGGGATTGAACTCGTGACCTTACAAACCTGAATTCTGCTTTTCCTAGAGGTCTACTCTGATACCCCTGCTATGAAATCTCAGGCCTCAAAAGGGAACTGGGTAATTCCTGTATACAATAATCATACCTACACAGTGGAAACATAAATCATACAACCATATATACCATACAATACCAAGATTCAGTATTTCCATACCATAGTCTTATAATACATCTCTCTCCAGTATCATCTACCCAAAATACCATACTCTATACAAACTTACCCTATAAACAGGGCAACAAAATAGTTACGCTATCTGCGAGCCTAATCTGCCCGCCTAACTGGCTCACCGAAAAAATGTTAAAGTAATGGGGTGAGTCGACGCTCAGTAAGTGGAAATATGCTATTACTAGTGTGTGACGACTAAGTTGCATATTATCTAATAACATCTAAACTGTATAACATTATAAATTTGTAAAACATATCTTACATTTATCGCAATTTAAAATATAACTGTATCATCTGTATTTTCTACTTTTCATACTGCTAATATCATACTATATTTATCAAATACTGTAAAACTGTATACATATATATAACTGTGTTTTTTTCCTAGAACTCTGTATGTCATGATTTAACCCCTCATGACGGGGTTGTGTGGCCCGTAGGCGGGACTTAACGCTGGTCGGCCCTCCAGGTAAGTCACTATACTCTATACTACCTCGGCCCAGCCAAACTACATCCACTCCTAGGCATGGAACTGGACAGCTGTCTCATCAAACCGGCCCCCTCTACCCAGCGAACTGGGGAGCTGCATCCTCTCCTAGCACGGTTTGATGGTACCCACACACTATCTGAGATATGTGGTTGCACTCTATCTGTATTAGCAACAGTACCGTGCTCTGTAATCTATATCTGTCTATAATCTTTTCGCAGAGATCTGATACTATATAAATACATATACTATAATTATCTTTACTATTTTTGTCATGTTTCCAAAATAATCATGACACTATAATTTTGTACTGTAAATACTATAGTATCTGAGTCATATAACTGTAGCATCTTGATGCTATAACTATATAATCTGTCTGTATAAACTGTCTGTATAATCTGTCTGTATAATCTATCTGTATAAACTGAGTGTTATGGCATTAGGAAAACATGATATTTTGTAAATACTATAATATACTTAACTGAATAAAAATCTGTTTATATTTGTCTAGTAAATATCTGTGAATATCTATCTATATACTGTATAGCATGATATGCTGAAAACTGTATAAATTCTATATCAAGTAAATATCTACTCAGACCACACATTCATTAACAAAAATTCTCATTCTGTAAAATCTGAATAATAAACTGGCATACATAGATATACATAAAATCTCTAATAATACAATTAAAACTCCTAGCATAGCATAAATCCATTACCTGATTTCTGCAAAAAAAAACCCCCTACTGTGCTTGGTCTTGCTCCCGCATGGTTACCCACTCAACACCCTGAAAACAACATCTCCCAGAATAAAATATCCTTATTTTCCTTTGTACAACATTTTATATAACTATAGGAAAGGCAAATTCTGAATAAAATGTCTTACCTTGAAATTGGGATGGAATTCGAACCACTCCCACCAACGATCCGTTCCTCCAGACTTGCAGAGAACTTTCCCAGGAGCGTCGTGGTGGCCTCAGATTGTCGATCAAGTGAGAAATAGAGTCGGGATCGAAGAGAGAAGGAGAGAGAAACGTTTAGAGAGAGAGAGAGAGAGAGAGCGAGGATTTTGCGCTAGTTTTCCTTTAAAATTTTGGGTTTTAGCTATTTATAGCCCTGGGTTCGTCGAAGAGACACATCATCTCATCGATGAGTCCCTGAAAAAGTTTTTCGATGAACCTTCACCCCTCATCGACAAATTTTAGACTGTTCCAAACCCCCTATCAATATCTTCTCGTCGACGAGACATGTCCTCGTCGACGAGACCCTCCTATACCCTCATCGATGAATCCCCTGTGTTCGTCGATGAGGCTCTATTTATTTTTCTTGGGTTATTACATATCGTGTATACGATCTTGAAAACAAAAAAATTCTCATCTTTCGTGATGTCACTTTTAAAGAAAATATTTGTCCCTATCATCTCATACCTCCAACTCCTACATCTTCTCCCGTCCTTCCCCTTCCTATTCATGATATACACCCTTCCTACACTTTACCTACCCAGTCAACCACACCTACCCCTAGCCCCCTACCTCTCTCTCCTTCTCCCTTGGTATCCTCACCGACACCCTCACCCTCGCCCCCTTCCCCACCACCCCCTCCACCCATCTCTTCATGGCCCAAACGAGCTATCACACATCCCTAATAGTTGGATGATTATATTTGCCCTATTTTACCAAAGTCCTCCATGGCTTCACAGATTTCAAGATGTCCCTCAAGTACGGTTCATTGCCTTTCTTCTTTTTTATCTTATCATCGTTTCTCTAATCAACATTTGGCCTTTCTTTCTATTATGTCCCAACAACCCGAACCCACCTCATATTCTTAGGTTGTGCTACACTCCCATTGGCATGATGTCATGGTTTCTGAAATCCAAACATTAGAAACCAATAATACATGGGTTCTTCAACACCTTCCACTTGGAAAAAAACCAATTGGCTGTAAATAGGTATTCAAAAAGAAACTTTGTACCGATGGATCCATAAAGCGACACAAAGCTCGCTTGGTGGCCAAGGGCTACACTCAGGTAGAAGGTTTGGATTATCATAACACTTTTGATCCTGTTGCTAAACTCGTTACCATTTGATGTGTTCTTGCAGTGACTATAGCTCGAAATTGGCATCTCCTTCAATTGGACGTCAATAATGCTTTTGATACGGAACCCCAAGAATAAACGTTCGGAGACCCCAAATCAGATTTATCAAAACCCCAAACACAAAATAAGATTCGACATGGTATAGGATCCTTGACCTATTTCTTGATGTGAAGCACAAACCAAGAATATCAGATTAATGGATGAAAGCCACAAAGGTAGCACCTTTGATAAGTTCGGTGAAAGTTCAATGAAGAACTTGAAGAGAAATAAACCTCACTTGTAATTGTATTCAGCAAAAATAATCCTCCTTTAATACAATAGAGAATTTACTACTTATAGAAAATAAAAGAAACCCATGACATTAGTTCGGCCAATAAAAATAAGCTATGACATCAATCTGGCCAATAAAATAATCCCACATAACCGTCCATGGCCCTCATTGACTCTTGCTCAAACAACTTCTCGATTAGTCCTTGCATAGCCTCCTTGACCTTCTTGGCTCTAGCTCTTGTGATGGGTCCGCTTGGCACGTGCAGATCATCATGTGCAATCGGAGCTTGTGGGTTCATATCAACTTTTCTTCATGGTGACCTCGATGAGGAGGTTTATATGATCCCTTCACCGGGTTATTGCCGACAAGGGGAGACTCGTGTTTGTCGTCTTTAGAAATCCCTTTATGGCCTTAAGCAAGCCTCTCACAATTAGTTCTCTAAATTATCTTCTGTTTTACTTGCTGAGGGCTTCAACCCAATCTCAAGTCAATCACTCTCTTTTCACCCGTTCTCGGGGTCAGTCTTTTACTCTCATACTTGTTTATATTGATGACATTCTTATAGTAGGCAATAATCTCTCTGATATTAGCACTTTTAAAGTCATGCTCGCTCAGAAATTCAAACTAAAGGATCTTGGCAAATTGAAATATTTCCTTGGCCTCGAAGTTGCTCGCTCTTCCACTAACATATTTCTTAATCAATGAAAATATGCTCTTGAAATCCTCACTGATAGCGGTCATCTTGGTGCCCATCCTGCCTACTTTCCCATGGAACAAAATCTGAAGTTCAATAATACTGATGGTGATCTTCTCTCCGATCCAAGCTCGTTTCGGCGACTCGTTGGACATTTGCTATATCTCACTATCACTCGTCCCGACATTGTATTTCCAGTCAATATTCTCAGTCAATTTATGCACCAGCCCAAACAACCACATTATGATATTGTTGTACGTGTTCTTCGATACATTAAGACATCTCGAGGACAAGGCTTATTTTTTCCTACTACCAACATTTTTCAAGTATCAGCCTATTATGATTCAAATTGGGCTAGTTGTCCCCTCGCTCGCCGCTCGACCACTGGTTTCTTTATTCAGTTAGGCACTAATCCAATTTCTTGACGCACTAAGAAACAACTTACAGTGTCTCGCTACTCCGCCGAAGCTGAGTACCGGGCGCTTGCTTCCATTACTTGTAAACTTACATGACTCAAAACTCTTTTAAATGATCTTGAAGTACCGTATTCCCATCCTATGCTCTTATATTGTGAAAACCAAGTGGTTCTTCACATTGCGTAGAATCCTATTTTCCACGAACGTACCAAACATATAGAAATCGATATTCATATTGTTCGTGAAAAGTTACAGGCTGACTTCTTCTTCACTAAGCATATCCCTACCCACAGTCAATTTGCCGATATCTTCACCAAAGTTTTGGGTCGTGAACATTTCCAAGACTTATCATGCAAGTTGGGCATTACGGATTTCCATGCTCCAACTTGAGGGGGAGTATTAGAGAAATATACACTTTCCATCTTAGCAAAATATACTTCCCATTTTTTCCATTCTCTCATATATATATATATATATATATATATATATATATATACACTCTTGTAATATTCAATAATTAATACAGAGGAAAAGTCATTCATTCATATTGTAACATAAATTTTAAGTCTTTACTACGTTAGTAGGTGCAAAGAGTGATGCTTTAATCAAGTCTAGGATCACCACAAATGTGATTTTGGGGGTATTTGGCGTACATGGCTGGTTTAGGCTTGTTTACGAATGAGAAATCACAGGGTCGATGCCATTATCACCGACAGCGGCCAGGTGGGGTTGGGGAATGGTTTATAGAAAGTTGGGTCTATGTTTTTATTTATTTATTATTATTCATGTAAAGTCACCGAACCAGAGGAGGCCTTTTCTGGCGTCAAGAGTGGTCAGACAAGATGACTGGATTGCCCACTCCACACACATCCATGGCACGTGCCTACTTAAACCGAGTTGAATGGATCAGTCTGCTGGTCCTTGTAGACTCGGCAGCCGATTTTTTCTATTTTTTATTTATTTAATTGATTTTTTGTATTTCATTTACTTTGTTTTTACGTTCAAAAATCAAGAAAAATAGTTCTTTGTCAAAAAAAAAAAAAAAATTTGGAAAATTAGAGAAATCTTAGCAAATTTTATTTTCCATTTTGGAGTTAGTTTCATAATTTATTTTTCATTTTTTCTATTTTATTTTTTTGGTACTTTTAATTGAAAATTTGTTTTTTTAAATTCTATTGTCTCGGTAAAATAGTTTAGGAGTGTTCTTTTATGATTTAGAATTTATTTTATTTTATTTTATTTTGTTTCTTAGTTGGTTTAACTTATTTATTTAAATTTTATTCATTTTAGTACCTACTAATAGGCTAAAAAATATTTAAAAATTGCAAAATTTTAGTTTATTTATTTTTTTAGTAGTTTGTTGGAGTTTTAGGATTGTTTTTGTTTTAAGCGCAACATTATATTTAGTTCAAAGAGTGAAAAAAGCATAAAAAATGGAGGTTTTGAGTGCAAGGTGTCTATGCAAGTTATACATGATATTCTTTATTTTATGAGCACGAGATATTAAAGCTTAGAAGGAGTTCATGTAATTCACATGGGAGGAGACTTTGTGTTGACCTTATAGGTCACACCCAATTTTGATAATGATAAATACTTTGGTATTTAATGGTTGTCAAGTTTGTGTGCAGGTTCTCATTGACAAGTTTATATAATAACATGCGACAACCTGAAGAGAAGTGAAGACCCTGACACATTTATTATTTGTTGTAATGTTATTGGGTCTGTAATAGTAATTAGGATATCGGTTTGTAATAATCTCTGTATGTCACGCATGTTGGTTTTGTAAGCTTAAAATGACTGTAGAATGACCTAGGGACCAAATGACCTTAGGGCACCCTTCGGTCGACCAACGTCGGATTTTTGGGACTATCACAAAACGGCCTCAGTAAGACCTTAGTATTACTCTAAGTCCCAACACTCATGCACATATATCATACAAACTTTAGGAGTGTTAAAAATGGATTTAATTGAATCATATTAGGGAGTTTGAGAGAGCTCGGGCGACCAAACCCCAGGAGTTCAAAACTCCTCGGGCGCCTGAACTATTGAGAAGTTAATTGTTAACTTAGCTCTCGGGCAATTGAACTATTTTTGTACACATCTTCCATGGGCGCCCGAACCCTACATCCCACCAACTCGAGCGACCGAACCTTTTAGTTTAAAATAAGCCACGGGCGATCGAACACAAGAGTTTGGGCCACCGAATATATGACTGGGCACCCGAAGTCATGAAGCAATGCTACTGACTTTGATTCGGACTTTCGAAGCATGACACGGATGACCGAACCTATTTAAATACCTTTTATTCCTATGTCTATTCGGACGACCAAACCACGGTTCAGCCACCCAAACCTTTCTAGGTTTAAATTATTTTAACCGAGGTAAATACGGGTTAATGAGGGTTAAATGTGCTTAAGCATTTTGGAACTTTTCTAATAATACCCAATAAGTCCCAAACAGCTATATTTTTTACCTTACCTATAAATATGAGTTCTTTTGTGAGGATTAGTGTGAGATTAGCCAAAATAATTAGCAAAAATTGTAACGACCTGATTAATTTACATGTTTTTTTTTTTTATATACTATAACATTTAACATGCTCTGATACCATACTAGGGGTAAGCCCAATCATTCGCCTAAGGAGCGAGAAGCAGAAATCGCATAGGCATAACCATATGTAAATATATATACAATACCAATACCACACAATACCAAAGTACTACATGTTTCCTAAAATATACACACACACATATATATATATATATATATATATATATGTTCCCCAAAATATCCTAAACTATGCTAGGATATACAAAAATCCTCCCAATACTCACTTCACTGACAGGGCACTACTGAAGCTCCTCTATCGACAAGTCTGGTCTGCTTGCCTACCTGGATCGCCCGAAAAAAATGATTCAACACTGGGATGAGTCAACGCTCAGTAAGAAGAAATATGTTATTACTAGTGTGTGGCAAATGAGCTACAATATCATGAAAATATGTTTCATATAATCATGTATAACTGAATACGTAAATACACTACAAGTGATAAAATACACCACCCTTTCCATGTTGCTTAACAAATCAGTATTGTAGGTTACTATTCAAAATACTTCTAGAGTACATAAGTATGTTCCCTGTTCTATAAATCTGTATGTACGTAATAGTAACTAAAAACTTTCCCTGTGGATAACTGTATGTCATGATTTAATCCCTCATGACAGGGTTGTGCGGCCCGTAGGTGAGATTTACCCTAGCTGGCCAACCAAGAATAAATCATTATACTCCATCGGTCTGATCTGCCCACCTCAACCCATATCTGATGGGGAGTCTGTCCACATCAAGGGCCTAGGTGATCGACCTACTATCACGTATTATCTAAATAGGTGGTTGCACTCATAACATAATGTAATATCTGTAGCAACGGTACCGTGCTCTGTAATTGCATAGTCCAACAGGGTCTGATACTATATAGTATATCTCTATATACAACTATCTGATTTACCATGATTCTGAAATAATCGTAATAACCATGATACTGCATAAACTGTATTGTAATCATACGTCATAATACTAAGAACTGCATAATCATAAAACTGAAGTTCGTATAATCATGGTATTAGAATTCGTATAATCATCGTACTGAAATACGTAAAATCATGATACTGAAATTCGTAAACGTAACTCCGTACTATATTCATATTCTCAAGCCACACCATACTTTAATACATAATTTTCATAATTTAGTAAACTATATAATGTTTTAAAAATACCTAGCATAGCATATTTCTCTTACCTGACTACTAGAAAGCTCCTATGGTTTACTAGCCTTAACACCTGTAGGGCCTCCTACATAACACCCTGAAAACAACATTTTCCAGAACAAAATATTAGCATTTCTTCGCCTACATCATTTCCTATAACTTCAGAAGGCCAAAAATGGGCTAAAAGGTCTTACCCTGAATTTGGGACGAGATCCAAGTCGGTCCCACCGACGATCCGCTCCAGCAGACTTGCAGAGAACTTTGCCGGAAGCATCGTGGTGGCCTCAAATCTTTGATCTGGTGACTGGCGGGACCAAAATCGAAGAGAGAAGGGAGAGGATCCGTAGGAGAGAAAGAGAGAGAGAGAGAGAGAGAGAGAGAGAGAGAGGCGATGAAATGTGATAAAAATATGATTTTTCACTACTTATAAGGCCAGATTCGTCGACGAGACACGTCACCTCGTCGACGAGTCCTTCATTAAATTCGTCGGCGAAACCCTGTATTCGTTGACGAAATTCAGAGCAGCCCATTCTTTGCTCAATAGTTTCTCGTCGACGAAATCTTGCCTTCGTCGATGAGGTCCTGAAGGCCTTCATCGACGAAACCCTGTATTCGTCGACGAATTTCCTTATGAACTTGTCGACGAACCCCTGTATTCGTCAACGAGGTTCTGGTAATTCCTTGAAATTATTATTATTATTATTATTATTATTATTATTATTATTATTATTATTATTATTATTATTATTATTATTATTATTATTATCTTCAAGAAGAAATGTCGTCGATGAACACTCTGCGTTCGTTGACGAAGTCTACGGCCTCCTTTTGTTTCTGTTTCTATTTTCCTCCCTCTTTATTATTTAAATAATATCATTCTTCGAGTCACTACAAAAATCCTCTCTATCTTAAAATTTTATTTTGCCCAAAATACTCTCAAATATTTATTCCCTTAATACAACTTGATCTTGTGAGAGTTTATTAAGTGTCATTGTGTTCATTAGATAGTGCTAATACTCCCATTTGTTTAGTTGATTGTTTGATATTATTTTTGACGAGTCCAGCAAGTGTTTTCCCATAGATTTTTATTTGATAAATCTAGTGTTGGGACAAACTCATTAGCTTAAGGATCTTTGCATTTTCATTGCAAAGATTCCTATAACTTGATTTTTTTGTGCAAAAATATTTTTCTACAAGTTATATTATTCTTTCAAGCAGCTCTTGAGCATATTAAATTGAAGGAAATATTTTAAATTATTCTGAATATTTGCAGCATCTTTGAAACGTTGATTATTATTGAGATTTGATATATACTGTTTCAAAGAAATAGCTTGATTAGAACACTCTTGAGCATATTAGTGATTATATCTTGTTGAGCATAGCTTGCGCAAAAATACACATCACTGAGTTTACATTTCCTACATTGTTGATGTGTGGTTAATTGATTATACTGTGCGTATTGGGTACATATCTGCTTTACTTAAGAAGCATAATCACTGTACCAGTTATCTTGTGAAAAATACTATTGTATTTTCAGGCATGGCCTGAGGGGGCTTGATCTAGCTCAGAAGGATTAGGTTGAGATTAGCCCTGTGTTAATTGATCTGGTTGTAAAGATTGAGGTTAGCTCTATGCTAATTGACTTGGTTGTTTAGGTGCCGCTCCACCCGTTAAGTGAGCCTATAGTGGTAATCATCGTGTTTGTTAGCCAAGGCGGGGACGTAGGCAATTTGGCCTAACCTCGTTAACATTTCGCGTGTTCTATTTACCTTTCCACACTTTACTATTACTGCACGTGTATGTTTATTTACTAATTGCATAGATTGACCTTAGGCTTGTGTAATACTAATGTTAGTGAATTGACCTAGGAGATAAAATTTTTAAATACCAATTCACCCCCCCCCCCTCTTGGGATTGCACCAAAACTAACACTTTGGTTTGCTTTGATTAAATAATATGCATTATCGGCCCAAGTGTAGAGTCTAGAGGGGAGTGAATAGACTCTTTCGCGCATTTTTTTTTCTCTACAAAATAAAATTTTTGGCAAGGTACAAGCAATTATATCACAATATATAAAATTTAAATCATGCAAAAGACACAAATTTAAGAGTATAGAGAAGATAGAAAGCTCAACACCAATATTTTAACATGGTTTGGCACCAAACTTACATCCATGCCTTGAGACCAACTCAAGGATTCCACAATCCACTATCCAAACTCCTTCACCGGTGGAGAAACCTTACAACGAGAGAACAAATCTCTCAACACTCACCAAGAGCCTTCACACAGGAACAAATCCCATTGCTCACCAAGAGCCGCAAGGTTCACCAAGAAGCCTTGTAAGACGGTTCACCAAGAACCTTCATCAATTGGTTCATAAAGAACCTTTTACAATAAGAAGATGAATTAAAAGATGATGCTCCTCAAATGAGATTATATCTTGAAAAGTAAGATGTAGTCCCAAGAGGGGGGATGAATTGGATTTAAAAACTTTCTTTTAATTCCTTTTGAGAATTCTTAAACTTCTTTGATTTCTTTTAACCAATTCTTGACTTGTTTGTTTAATTCTTTAATCACTCAAGAACTTAGTTCTTTTAATTCAATTAATCAACACAACTATGTAAACAACCAAGAAACCAAACCAGTCATTCAAGTAACCAAGTCAATCATCCACAATTTGAAAACAAACAACCAAATGATTTACCAAGCACAAGTTACCTGCAACACAATTTAGATTGATGGAAATTTGTAAGATTTAACCCTCTTTGAAATATAAATACAAACTACTCAATATCAAATTTTAAACCATTCAATCATAATATAGCTTTTGTTGTCAGCCCTGGATATAAATTTGAATTAAGCCCTGTAGTGAATGATAATTTGTATTTGTTAATATGAAGCCTTGTATAAATTGATTTGCTTAATATGATATGTAATATAAAATCCAACACAATATTCACACTCTTCCAATATTCAAAATTCAAATAAAATCTCAGTTAATTTATCTTTGAGATGTTTAACCAAGTAACGTACTCCCGTGTGGTTTCCACAAGATATAGTTTAACCAACATACTCCCTTTCGGTTTCTGCAACCCAAATCAAAATTAAACTTTAAGTTTACTTGATTCCCAAATATATGTAATATATATGATTTTCAATTTAAACGATTCACACAATTTAAATATGTACTGAAAATAAAGAGTAGGGAAAGAAAGAGTAAGACGGAGATTTTTACGAAGTTCGGCTTATACCCAGCCTACGTCCTCACCTTTGGCAAACCACCAAAGGATTCACTAAACATGCTTCTTTGACGGGCGAAACAATACCTTTACAACACTCCTTGGTTAAGGCTAGAGCCCGCCTTCTCCAAACAATATCCCCTCGTTCGGTCACTCCTTAACTAGGCTAGAGCCTGTCTCTCTAAGCAATATCCCCTTGCTTAGCCAACGATCCAAACAATCCTTGGAATCGTCAATCTACAAGAAATACAACTACAATATGTGTACAAAAATTTTGCTCCTCAAAGAGCTAATTAGTACAACAATTCAGAATTATAACATACTTCAAAGTAAATAACAATATGGAATATAACTTGAAGCTCAATGAAGTATATCACCAATTAATTCTTTCAATGATTGAAAGATTTAGAATTTGTAGCACAATTCCGGTGGAAGAAGATAAGCAAAAACTCAGTTGAATTCGTGTCAGTTGAGAGCAAGAGAGAGCCTTAAGAAATTGAGAGCAATTGAGAGAGATTTTGGATTTTTGCTTAATTGAATTATTTTTAAGTATTGATTCAATGGTCTTTGAGGCTTATTTATAGACTTGAAAAGGTATGTAACTTGATCCCCAAGTGTCTTGGATTATTCCCCAAGTTTTTACAAATTTTGAGCCCTAAGCAACCTCATTTAAAAATTTGACTGTTACGAAAAAATTCAAAACAACCGCGTAACAGATGACTGTCCATTTTTGGTAGTCATATATCCAGTTAAACCAAAGGGGCAATAGGGTGCCAGTCATCTGTATGAATACACACAAACGCCTCAAATGCACTTGTAACGACCTCAAAATTCATACCATTTTTTTTTTATATGTATACCTGTGCATTTACATCCATATATAAGCAGCGGAAACACAAATCATATAACCATTTACATATATACAAAACAACACCAGAAACCAATATCTACAAACTATATCCATACAAAATGCCCTTCTGTCAACATCTACTCAAAAATATACCCAACTCTGTCAAAAACTCACCCTAAACCAGGGTGATCAAACGCTCTCTCTATCCGCGAGCCTGATTCGCTCGCCTAACTAGCTCACCTGAAAAATGTTAGAGTAATGGGGTGAGTCGACGCTTAGTAAGTGGAAATATGCTATTACTAGTGTGTGGAAACTAAGTTAAAGATACTTTTAAAAATAATAACTGAACTGCAATGTAATAAATCACCTATAAACATATCTTTCTTTCACAATTTAAATCATATTGTATCATCTATTTTTTTTTTCTACTTTTCATACTGGTAATATTATACTATACTCATCATATATTGTAAAAAGGTAAACATATAAATAACTGTGCTTTTATCCCTGGGACTCTGTACGTCATGATTTGACCCCTCATGATAGAGCTGTGTGGCCCGTAGGCGGGACTTTATCTGGTCGGCCCTCCAGATAAGTCAATATACTTTACACTACCTCAGTCCGACCAAACTGCATCCTCTCCTAGGCGCGGGACTGGCTGCTACCTCGTCTAACTAGCCCCCTTTACCCAGCATACTGGGGAGCTGCATCCTCTCCGAGCACAGTTAGACGGTACCCACACACTATCTGAGATGTGTGGTTGCACTCTATCTGAATATAGCAATGGTACCATGCTCTGTAATCAATATCTGTACTGTATATGTCTGAAATCTTTCCACAGGGATCTAATACTATATACATATATACTCTTTTACTGTTTTCGTCATGTTTCCAAAATTACCATAACTCTATCTTTCTGTTTATATATTCTGTAATTTCTGTATATTGTATCCGTAGCATCTTGATGCTACCTCTATATATATATATATATATATATATATATATATATATATATATATATATATATATATATATATATATATATATATCTGTCTGTATCTCTATCTATATACTCTGTCTGTATACTCTATATGTTATGGTAATAGGAAACATGACATGCTATAACTTTGTATTACTGTTCTGTGTAAAGCTGTAATATAAGTACTGATCTGAGTAACTATAAACATGTGTATGTATATATGTACATATCCGTTTCATGAAACTACTCATATAAAAAATGTATATGCGTGTACATTCTCTATATAATCTCTGTGAATATATACATATATATATATATTTGTATATTCTGTATAATCTCATATACTGGAAAAAATATATAAACTGTACATACTGTCAATAACTGTGTATTCAGTATAGTATGATACATTATAAAAGCTATATAAATTTCTTCATCACATGAAAATCCACTCAGGCCACATAACATTTAAATTCATATTCTGTAAATACTGTATAATAAACTGGAACAAATATACGTCTATGAAATCTCTATTAACATTATAAAAACTCCTAACATAGCATATTTCCCTTACCTTGGCTTTGAAAAGCCCCTTTATAGTTCTGGCTTTATACCCGCAGGGTTCCTACCCCAATATCCTGAAAACGCAATATTCCAGAACAAAATATTAGTATTTTTCCGCCTACATCATTTCCTATAACTGTCATAAGGCCAAAATCTGGATAAAATACCTTACCTTGAATTTGGGATGAAATTCAACTTTGTTTTTCCGATGATCCGCTCCAGCAAACTTGTAAAGAACTCTGCCAGGAGCGTCGTGGTAGCTTCGGATCGTCAATCTGGCGACTGGTGGGGCCGGAATCGAAAAGAGAAGGGAGAGGATTCGTAGAGAGAGAGAGAGAGAGAGAGAGAGAGAGAGAGAGAGGAGAGAGAGTGGAGCGCGGAAAATGAGTAAAAAATCCCGATTTCCCTCCATTTATACTGCTAGATTCATCGACAAGACACGTCATCTCGTCAACCAGTCCTTCATTAAATTCGTTGACGAGTCCCTGTATTCGTCAACGAAGTTCAGGCTGCTCCATACCCCCTTTCGATATTTTCTCATCGATGATGCCCTGTTCTCGTCGACAAATTTCCTTATGTACTCGTCGACGAAGCCCTGTATTCGTCAACGAATTCTAAAAATTCCTTGATATTATTATTATTATCTCTAAAATGCGATGTCATCGACGAATGTGGAGCGTTCATCGACGAAGTCTTCTGCCTCCTTCTGTTCCTATTTCCATTTTCCTCTCTCTTTAATATTAAAATATCAGAATTTTCGGGTCGTTACAGCATTGGTAGTCGATTGTCCAGTGCTTGACAGTCGTCTGTCAGGCTGTCAGCTTCGAGCACCCTTAAGTATTTTGATCATAAATTTTTATGTGTAACTAAAAATTTAACGAACTTAGTGTCAAAAGAAAGATAAGTTAAAATACTACAACTTTAATGTTGAACACATTTTAAAATAAGTAGTTTTTTATATATAAAAATGCACCTCAATGCAAATGTAGAAAAATTGACAGCATTTAAAAAATCCTCTTTTTGGTGTTTTTCATTCCAAAAATGATTCTAACCTTTTTAAAGCAATTTTTTGACCTTATAAAAATATTTTCCAATTATGTTCAAAGGTATCTAGGTCCAATAAATTATCCTAACAGCTTCATGCATCCATATTGAAATTATTTGAAATACTTACATGACATTTCCTAGACTCTTTTGAATTTTCAATTCTTGAATTCCTTGAGGTCTTTATGCTTACTTCATCTTTCTTTGAGCTTCCATCAAGTTCTCTTTAATGCTGAGATCCAATGATCCTGAATTTGATGTGAGCTTTCAAGATCTATCTCTTTTGATCTTTCAATATTACTTTAGATTTTGAGTTTCATTGATCTTTAAGCTTTCCATGTTGATCACTTGGGCTTTCATTCTTGAAGCTTTTTCTTTAATATCAATGCTCTCATGATCTTCAAGTTTTAATCCATGCCTCAAGTTTGATATAATCATCCTTCTTTGAAGTACAAGTTTTCATGAATTATTTAACCTTGCATTCATCATTGAGTCTTGAAAATACATCACTTAAACAAAGCATGTTAAGTTTTTCTTGTTTGTTAGCATCAAAACAAGATGTTAAGCCTTGTAAGGCCAACATATCAATTACTAAGTAAACCTTACACTATTCTCTCAAGGAATGATTCAAAAAAGATTGGAGGCAAGACTAGCCACCTAAAGCTTGTTTGATGTTCAATTTCTACTCATTAAATAAAAATATGTGCGCTACTAGACAAAGTTATGGCATAGCTCTATCTGAATGATGCAACTGAACTACATAGTTATAATTCCACCTCAAATGAAATCTTGATGGGTTATGCAAAGAATTGTTTTTATCTTATTATTCCCCCCCCCCTCACATTTTGAATGTTGTTGTACAAGTAGAGCTAATCGAACCTGTTGTAAGGGGCACATTTAATGTGCTTAATGCATATTTTGAGTGTTTTTCCCGATTTATCAATATTTTAAAATAATATATTAAATAATAACCTATTTGGAAAAATATTTCCCAGAATGACGCTCACGTAATCTCGCTGCTTGGTCCAGCAAGATTTAAATAAATCTCGTTGGACCAAGTAGCGAGATTTGCCACGAGCAGGGCTTTGGTGGTGACGGGTGGCATTGTCTTCCTGCAAATCTCACTGGACGAAATAGCTAGTTTTGCTTCGAAAATAATAAGTGAATCTTGTTGGACTAAGCATCGAGATTTGGTTCGACTCTTCAACAACCCATTCTCCTTCACTTTTGTGCGCAAATAGAGAGCAGAGGGCTACGCTGTAAAGACCCGAAAATTTAAAAAGATTAAAATAATTTGAAAAAAAATAAATAAAATAATAGATAAATAAATAAATGGAATCGTGTGGGAAAAAAATTAATTAAATTAAATTAAAATAAATTAAATATTTTTACATTGGATTTAAAAAAAAAAAAACTAACTGAAATAAGAGAAATATATATATATATATATATATATATATATATATGTAAAGTCAACTGTAAAGTAAAAGATAAGAAGAAAGAAGAAAGAAGAAGAAGGAAGAAGAAGAAGGATTGCAAAGTTGCACGCCCCCCCTCCCTGAAAATATTTCCAGCCACTTCGTCTCCGTCTCTCTCCTTCTCTCAATTACTCGGCCAGTTTGCGACGGATCAAGAAACGGAAGGTGTCATTGGAATCCTAGTTCCGTTACCAACATTTCTACTTGAGCATATTTTTCATGGGAATGACTTAGGCACTGCTCCTAGGGAAAAGTAATTTTTCTCCATTTTCTCAATTTTGCTGTTAATATGTGGTTAAATCGACGAACGGACACCACCACGGGATCCTAGTCGTCGTCGTCGTCATTTTGGCATAGGTAATTTTTCAATTGGAGTTTTCTAGACCTTACACCAAAACGAGAGTGGGATTTGAGAAATTTGGCAATTTGGCTAAATTTAAGGATATTATTATTTATTTAGGAATTATGGCCCTAGGAAATATTTAAATAATATTTTATTCAAGAATAATTTATTGGAATTATGAATATAATTTCAGGGTCCAGGTAAGCGTCGTAGGTATTTTTCGGAGTCCCTGTTGGCGTAGTTCAAGAAACAAGGTAAGGGTAAAAATATATATTAAATCAGAATTTTTATGAATTAAATGAAAAATAAATTGTGTTATATATACGTGTAATTTTTCAGTATGGGTAAAATGCCAGCCATTTTAATTATATTTTTTTTCGAGTTTAGGGCTATTTATTAGACATGTATATGTGAAAATGAACTGATGAAAGTGGAAACATATTTTCAGAGTATTTATGTAAGAAATAAAAGGTAGTTTTAGTATATAAACATTAAATGTTGGTTGGCTTATTTTACAGGCAGTGTATGAGTTTTATTGCTAAATTGTGTGGCATGAGTAAAATAGAATTTTGTGTGGAATTATGTTATATATACGAGATGCAAGATATGCAGAAAATGAAATGAGCATGAAAATGATATATGAAATATGCTGCATGTGAGTGTTAATACAATCATGGAAACAACCACGGCTGAAAAGATGCCGACCACAGCTGAAAGGATGCTGAAGCTAACCAATCACGGCTAAAAAGATGTCGACCACGGCTGAAAGAATGCCAAAGCTTACCAACCATGACTAGAAAGATTCCGAGTATTTATGAATTAAATAAAAATGACTATGAAATGAAAAGAGAAATGAATGGAATGGAAATGAAATGTAAAATGTGAACAATGTAAAATGGGAAAAAGTCACTTAAAGTGAAATGCAATGCAATGTTAAGCCATGAATATAAACAGATATGTATGATTGAATAATGATAGAAAGAACGATGTATTATGATATTAAAAGTATGTATGTATGTAGAACATGTTACGATTGGGTGAGGCGTACCTTTCTCCTGAGGGCTTGCTGAGTAAGGCGAGTGCACTAGTAGTTACAGATATGGCAGTAGCCGCATAACGTACTAGGACAAAGGGAACCTACTTGTATGGGCGGGTAAATTTTCCTATTGTTAGGGCCTTTGCCGATAAGCTATTGTTGAACGGTGTGAGTACGAGATCAATTTATCACTTGAGGGCTTACTGAGTAAGGTGAGTGCCCTGGTATGCTTTAGCCGCAACCTTTGGGTCGCCTAAATATCAGAGCAGATGGGTGCTACTTGTATGGGCGGGTAATCACCCTTATCCTCAGGTAATCTCGTGGGTTAAACAATAGCATGTGTTTGATTAAGTTTAAGGAATGATTTCAGAAATTATGCTAACGATATTCAAATGTTAAATAATATGTCATATATAAACTCATGTTGGCCACACACTGTTTTAATATATTGTTTCTTCCCTTACTGAGATGTGTCTCACCAAAATATGAATTTTTTTTTTTTTTTTCAGGATTTCCTCAAAATCGAGCTTTGAGAACTCGAGATTTTTATAGCATTATTGGAAAATAGAAAAAGAAAAGGGTATATTTTTATGTTAATTTTGGGAAATTTAAATATTATGTTTTATGCCTTTATGTTTTAAGGTTATTGAGTAAGGAATGATTGTGAAAATAATAAATTGTTTGGGGAGTTACGTAATTATGGAAATGCAAGTGTTGGATGATTTAATATAGATTATAGTTAGAATTAGTAAACTCTGGTGCTATGTTATATGGAGATTTTGTTGATATTTTCTGCTGCGTATGTTATGGATCATGATTTATCAGGGATATGATCAGTTATAACGCACCGGGTCCGGGTTTAAGGGTTTGGGGCATTTCATTTGGTATCAGAGCAATGTCCAGCTAGAAGTGTGATTATTTTCACATCGTCTGGATATGGAAATGTTAGAATATTACGTTAGAGATGATTTATACCAGAGTATAGGAAACAGTTAGGATAAGGATGCTAGATGGATGGGTTAGGTTAGGTGTTGAGAAGTAGGTATGGTGTAGGAAAGTATAGGATTTTGTCTTATAGCTTGGAGGCGAAAATCCCTTGGCGGACTTCTGTGATTTTCTGATTCATTCGAAAGTTTCTGAAAACCACGGTAAATCCATCGACGGTGATGTTTTTCAACCGTGAAACTGGTCCTTATGTGGAGAATTTGGATGTGTATTGGATTTAAAGTGTATAATTGTGATTGTTGAGATTATGATGTGGGATATGGTAAATCATGAAATTATGAGAATGAAAGATCGGGTAACAAATTTCGAGGACGAAATTTTTTAAGGAGGGGAGAATATAAAGACCCAAAAATTTAAAAGGATTAAAATAATTTGGAAAAATAAATAAATAAAATAAAAGATAAGTAAATAAAAGGAATGGCGTGGGAAAAAATTAATTAAATTAAATTAAGATAAATAAAATAATTAAATAATTAGTTATTAAATTAAATATTTTTACATTGGATTTTCAAAAAAAACTAACTGAAATAAGAGAAATATATATATATATATATATATACACACATATATATTCATTTATAATAAGTAATTATAATATATATATAAATATATATATATATATATAAAGTATAAGATAAGTTTAATACATATATATATATATATATATATATATATATGTAAAGTTAACTGTAAAGTAAAAGATAAGAAGAAAGAAGAAAGAAGAAGAAGGATTGCAGAGCTACACCCCCCCCCCCCCCTGAAAATATTTCCAGGCACTCCGTCTCCGTCTCTCTCCTTCTCTCAATTACTCAGTGAGTTTGCGACGGATCGGGAAACGGAAGGTGCTGTTGGAATCCTGGTTCCGTTGCCGACATTTCTATTGGAGCATATTTTTCATGGGAACAGATTAGGTACTGCTCTTGGGAAAAGGTAATTTTTTCTCATTTTCTCAATTTCGCTGTTAATATGTGGTTAAATCGACGAACAGACACCACCATGGGATCCTAGTCGTCGTCGTCATTTTGGTGTAGGTAATTTTCCAATTAGAGTTTTCTAGGCCCTACTCCAAAGCGAGAGTGGGATTTGGGAAATTTGACAATTTGGCTAAATTTAAGGGTATTATTATTTATTTAGAAATTATGGCCCTAGGAAATATTTAAATAATATTTTATTCATGAATAATTTATTAAAATTAGGAATTTAATTTCAGGGTCCGGGTGAGCGCCATAGGTATTTTTCGGAGTCCCTGTTGGCATAGTTCAAGAAACAAGGTAAGGGAAAAAATATATATTAAATTAGAATTTTTATGAATTAAATGCAAAATAAATTGTGTTATATGTACGTGTAATTTTTCAGTATGGGTAAAATGCTAGCCATTTTAATTATATTTTTTTTCGAGTTTAGGGCTGTTTATTAGACATGTATATATGAAAATGAACTAATGAAAGTGGAAACATATTTTCAGAGTATTTATGTAAGAAATAAAATGTATTTTTAGTATATAAACATTAAATGTTGGTTGACTTATTTTACAGGCAATGTATGAGTTTTATTGTTAAATTGTGTGGCATGAGTAAAATAGAATTTTGTGTGGAATTATGTTATATATACGAGATGCAAGATATACAGAAAATGAAATGAGCATGAAATGACATATGAAATATGCTGCATGTGAGTGTTAATACAATCATGGAAACAACCACGACTGAAAAGATGCCGACCACGGCTGAAAGGATGCCAAATCTAACCAATCACGGCTGAAAAGATGCCCCCCATGGCTGAAAGGATGCCGAAACTAACCAATCACGGCTGAAAAGATGTCGACTACGGCTGAAAGGATGCCGAAACTAACCAACCACGGCTGGAAAGATGCCGAGTATTTATGAATTAAATAAAAATGAGTATGAAATGAAAAGAGAAATTAATGGAATGGAAATGAAATGTGAAATGTGAATAATGTAAATTGGAAAAGAGTCACTTAAAGTGAAATGCAATGCAATGTTAAGCCATGAATATAAACATATGTGTATAATTGAATAATGATAGAAAGAACGATGTATTATGATATTAGAAGTATGTATGTATGTAAAACATGTTACGATTGGGCGAGGCATACTTTTCGCCTGAGGGCTTGCTGAGTAAGGCGAGTATACTAGTAGCTACAGATGTGGCAGTAGCCGCATAACGTACTGGGGCAGAGGAAACTACTTGTATGGGCGGGTAGATTTCGCTATCCTTAGGGCCTTTTCCGGTAAGCTATTATTGAACGGTGTGAGTACGAGATCAATTTATCACTTGAGGGCTTACTAAGTAAGGTGAGTGCCCTGGTATGCTTTAGCCGCGACCTTTGGGTTGTCTAAATATCAGAGCAGAGGGGTGCTACTTGTATGGGCGAGTAATCACCCCTATCCTCAGGTAATCTCGTGGGTTAAACATTTGCATGTGTTTGATTAGATTCAGGGAATGATTTTAGAAATTATGTTAACGATTTTCAAATGTTAAATAATATATCATATATAAACTCATGTTGGACAGACACTGTTTTAATATATTATTTCTTCCCTTACTAATATGTGTCTCACCTGAATATGAATTTATTTTTTTTCAGGATTTCCTCGAGATCGAGCTTTTAGAGCTCGAGATTTTTATAGCATTATTGGGAAATAGAAAAAGAAAAAGGTATATTTTTATGTTAATTTTGGGAAATTTAAATATTATGTTTTATGCCTTTATGTTTTAAGTTTATTAAGTAAGGAATGATCTAAATTTTTTGGGGAGTTACGTATTTATGGAAATGCAGGTGTTGGATGATTTAATATAGATTATAGTTAGAATTAGTAAACTCTGGTGTTATGTTATATGGAGATTTTGTTGATATTTTCCGCTGCATATGTTATGGATCATGATTTATCAGGGATATGATCAGGTATAGCGCACCGGACTTGGGTTTAAGGGTTCAGGGCATTTCATTTGGTATCAGAGTAATGTCCAACCGGAAGTGTGATTAATTTCACATTGCCTGGATATGGAAATGTTAGAATATTAGGTTAGAGATGATTTATACCAGTGTATAGGAAATAGTTAGGATAAGGATGCTAGATGGATGGGTTAGGTTAGGTTAGGTGTTGAGAAGTAGGTATGGTGTAGGAAAGTATAGGATTTTGTCTTATAGCTTGGAGGCGGAAATCCCTTGGCGGACTTCTGTGATTTTCTGATTCATTCGAAACTTTCTAAAAACCACGGTAAATCCATCGACGATGATGTTTTTCAGCCGCGAAACTAGTCCTTATATGGAGAATTTGGATGTATATTGGATTTAAAGTGTATAATTGTGATTGTTGAGATTATGATGTGGGATATGGTAAATCGTGAAATTATGAGAATGAAAGATCGGGTAACAAATTTCAAAGACGAAATTTCTTAAGGAGAGGAAAATGTAAAGACCCAAAAATTTAAAAGGATTAAAATAATTTAAAAAATAAATAAATAAAATAACAGATAAATAAATAAAATGAATGGCGTGGGAAAAAAATTAATTAAATTAAATTAAGATAAATTAAATAATTAAATAATTAGTTATTAAATTAAATATTTTTACATTGGATTTCAAAAAAAAAAACTAACTGAAATAAGATATATATGTATATATTATAATATATATATATATATATATATATATATATATGTAAAGTTAACTGTAAAGTAAAAGATAAGAAGAAAGAAGAAAGAAGAAGAAGAAGGACTGTAGAGCTGCACACCCCCCTCCCTCCCCTGAAAATATTTCCAGCCACTCCGTCTCCGTCTCTCTCTTTCTCTCAATTACTCAACTAGTTTGCGACAGATCGGGAAACGGAAGGTGCCGTTGGAATCTTGGTTCCGTTGCCGACATTTCTATTGGAGCATATTTTTCATGAGAACGGCTTAGGCACTGCTCCTGGGGAAAGGTAATTTTTCCCCATTTTCTCAATTTCTCTGTTAATATGTGGTTAAATCGACGAACGGACACCACCACGGGATCCTAGTCATCGTCGTTGTCATTTTGGCGTAGGTAATTTTCCAATTATAGTTTTCTAGACCCTACTCCAAAGCGAGAGTGGGATTTGAGAAATTTGGCAATTTGGCTAAATTTAAGGGTATTATTATTTATTTAGGAATTATGGCCCTAGGAAATATTTAAATAATATTTTATTCAAGAATAATTTATGGAATTAGGAATTTAATTTCAAGGTCCAAGTAAACTCCGCAAGTATTTTTCGGAGTCCCTGTTGGCGTAATTCAAGAAACAAGGTAAGTGAAAAAATATATATTAAATTAAAATTTTTATGAATTAAATGAAAAATAAATTGTGTTATATGTAAGTGTAATTTTTCAGTAAGGGTAAAATGTCAGCCATTTTAATTATATTTTTTTTCGAGTTTAGGGCTGTTTATTAGACATGTATATGTGAAAATGAACTGATGAAAGTGGAAACATATTTTTAGAGTATTTATGTAAGAAATAAAATATATTTTTAGTATATAAACATTAAATGTTGGTTGGCTTATTTTACAGGCAGTGTATGAGTTTTATTGTTGAATTGTGTGGCAAGAGTAAAATAGAATTTTGTGTGGAATTATGTTATATATACGAGATGCAAGATATACAAAAAATGAAATGAGCATGAAAATGATATATGAAATATGCTGCATGTGAGTGTTAATACAATCATGGAAACAACCACGACTGAAAAGATGCCGACTACAGTTGAAAGGATGCCGAAGCTAACCAATCACGGCTGAAAAGATGCCGATCAAGGCTGAAAGGATGCCAAAACTAACCAACCACGGCTGAAAAGATGTCGAGTATTTATGAATTAAATAAAAATGAGTATGAAACGAAAATGAAATGAAAAGGGAAATGAATAGAATGGAAATGAAATGTGAAATATGAGCAATGTAAAATGTGAAAGAGTCACTTAAAGTGAAATGCAATGCAATGTTAAGCCATGAATATAAACAGATGTGTATGATTGAATAATGATAGAAAGAACGATGTATTATGATATTAAAAGTATGTATGTATGTAGAACATGTTACGATTGGGCGAGGCGTACCTTTCGCCTGAGGACTTGTTGAGTAAGGCGAGTGCACTAGTAGCTATGGATGTGGTAGTAGCCGCATAACGTACTAGGGCAGAGGGAACCTACTTGTATGGGCTGGTAGATTTCGCTATCCTTAGGGCCTTTTCCGGTAAGCTAATGTTGAACGGTGTGAGTACGAGATTAATTTATCACTTTAGGGCTTACTGAGTAAGGTGAATGCCCTGGTATGCTTTAGCCGCGACCTTTGGGTTGTCTAAATATCAGAGCAGAGAGGTGCTACTTGTATGGGCGAGTAATCACCCCTATCCTCAGGTAATCTCGTGGGTTAAACATTTGCATGTGTTTGATTAGGTTCAGGGAATGATTTTAGAAATTATGTTAACGATTTTCAAATGTTAAATAATATGTCATATATAAACTCATGTTAGCCACACATTGTTTTAATATATTATTTCTTCCCTTACTGATATGTGTCTCACCCGAATATGAATTTATTTTTTTTCAGGATTTCCTCGAGATCGAGCTTTGAGAGCTCGAGATTTTTATAGCATTATTGGGAAATAGAAAAAGAAAAGGGTATATTTTTATGTTAATTTTGGAAAATTTAAATATTATGTTTTATGCCTTTATGTTTTAAGTTATTGAGTAAGGAATGATCTAAATTTTTTGGGGAGTTACGTATTTATGGAAATGCAGGTGTTAGATGATTTAATATAGATTATAGTTAGAATTAGTAAACTCTGGTGCTATGTTATATGGAGATTTTGTTGATACTTTCTGCCGCGTATGTTATGGATCATGATTTATCAGGGATATGATCAGTTATAACGCACAGGGTCCGGGTTTAAGGGTTCGGGGCATTTCATTTGGTATCAGAGCAATGTCCAGCCGGAAGTGTGATTATTTTCACATCATCTGGATATGGAAATATTAGAATATTACGTTAGAAATGATTTATACCAGAGTATAGGAAACAGTTAGTATAAGGATGCTAGATGGATGGGTTAGGTTAGGTGTTGAGAAGTAGGTATGGTGTAGGAAAGTACAGGATTTTGTCTTATAGCTTGGAGGTGAAAATCCCTTGGCGGACTTCTGTGATTTTCTGATTCATTCGAAAGTTTCTGAAAACCACGGTAAATCCTTCGACGGTGATGTTTCTCAGCCGTGAGACTGGTCCTTATATGGAGAATTTGGATTTGTATTGGATTTAAAGTGTATAATTGTGATTGTTGAGATTATGATGTGGGATATGGTAAATTGTGGAATTATGAGAATGAAGGATCGAGTAACAAATTTCGAGGACGAAATTTCTTGAGGAGGGGAGAATGTAAAGACCTGAAAATTTAAAAGGATTAAATTAATTTGGAAAAAAAAATAATAGATAAATAAATAAAAGGAAGGACGTGGGAAAAAAATTAATTAAATTAAATTAAGATAAATTAAATAATTAGTTATTAAATTGAATATTTTTACATTGGATTTTTTTTTAAAAAAAAAACTAACTGAAATAAGATATATATATGTATATATATACATATATAGTAAGTAATTATAATATATATATATATATATATATACACACATATATATGTAAAGTTAACTGTAAAGTAAAAGATAAGAAGAAAGAAGAAAGAAGAAAGAAGAAGAAGAAGGACTGTAGAGCTGCACACCCCCCTCCCTCCCCTGAAAATATTTCCAGCCACTCCGTCTCCGTCTCTCTCTTTCTCTCAATTACTCAATTAGTTTGCGACAGATCGGGAAACGGAAGGTGCCGTTGGAATCTTGGTTCCGTTGCCGACATTTCTACTGGAGCATATTTTTCATAGGAATGGCTTAGGCACTGTTCTTGGGGAAAGGTAATTTTTTCCCATTTTCTCAATTTCTCTGTTAATATGTGGTTAAATCGACGAACGGACACCACCACGGGATCCTAGTCATCGTCGTTGTCATTTTGGCGTAGGTAATTTTCCAATTATAGTTTTCTAAACCCTACTCCAAAGCGAGAGTGGGATTTGAGAAATTTGGCAATTTGGCTAAATTTAGGGGTATTATTATTTATTTAGGAATTATGGCCCTAGGAAATATTTAAATAATATTTTATTCAAGAATAATTTATTGGAATTAGGAATTTAATTTCAAGGTCCAAGTAAACTCCGCAGGTATTTTTCGGAGTCCCTGTTGGCGTAGTTCAAGAAACAAGGTGGAAAAATGTATATTAAATCAGAATTTTTATGAATTAAATGAAAAATAAATTGTGTTATATGTACGTGTAATTTTTCAGTAAGGGTAAAATGCTAGCCATTTTAATTATATTTTTTTTCGAGTTTAGGGCTGTTTATTAGACATGTATATGTGAAAATGAACTGATGAAAGTGGAAACATATTTTCAGAGTATTTATGTAAGAAATAAAATATATTCTTAGTATATAAACATTAAATGTTGGTTGGCTTATTTTACAGGCAGTGTATGAGTTTTATTATTGATTGTGTGGCAAGAGTAAAATAGAATTTTGTGTGGAATTATGTTATATATACGAGACACAAGATATACAAAAAATGAAATGAGCATGAAAATGATATATGAAATATGCTGCATGTGAGTGTTAATACAATCATGGAAACAATCACGACTGAAAAGATGCCGACCACGGTTGAAAGGATGCCGAAGCTAACCAATCACGGCTGAAAAGATGCCGACCAAGGCTGAAAGGATGCCAAAACTAACCAACCACGGCTGAAAAGATGCCGAGTATTTATGAATTAAATAAAAATGAGTATGAAACGAAAATGAAATGAAAAGGGAAATGAATGGAATGGAAATGAAATGTGAAATATGAACAATGTAAAATGTGAAAGAGTCACTTAAAGTGAAATGCAATGCAATGTTAAGCCATGAATATAAACAGATGTGTATGATTGAATAATGATAGAAAGAACGATGTATTATGATATTAAAAGTATGTATGTATGTAGAACATGTTACATGTATGTAGAACATGTTACGATTGGGCGAGGCGTACCTTTTGCCTGAGGACTTGCTGAGTAAGGCAAGTGCACTAGTAGCTACAGATATGGCAGTAGCCGCATAACGTATGAGGGCAGAGGGAACCTACTTGTATGGGCGGTTAAATTTTCCTATCGTTAGGGCCTTTGCCGATAAGCTATTGTTGAACGGTGTGAGTACGAGATCAATTTATCACTTGAGGGCTTACTGAGTAAGGTGAGTGCCCTGGTATGGTTTAGCCGCAACCTTTGGGTCACCTAAATATCAGAGCAGATGGGTGCTACTTGTATGGGCGGGTAATCACCCTTATCTTCAGGTAATCTCGTGGATTAAATATTTGCATGTGTTTGATTAGGTTTAAGGAATGATTTCAGAAATTATGTTAACGATATTCAAATGTTAAATAATATGTCATATATAAACTCATGTTGGCCACACACTGTTATAATATATTATTTCTTCCCTTACTGATATGTGTCTCACCCGAATATGAATTTATTTTTTTTTCAGGATTTCCTCGAGATCGAGCTTTGAGAGCTCGAGATTTTTATAGCATTATTGGGAAATAGAAAAAGAAAAGGGTATATTTTTATGTTAATTTTGGGAAATTTAAATATTATGTTTTATGCCTTTATGTTTTAAGTTATTGAGTAAGGAATGATCTAAATTTTTTAGGGAGTTACGTATTTATGGAAATGCAGGTGTTAGATGATTTAATATAGATTATAGTTAGAATTAGTAAACTCTGGTGCTATGTTATATGGAGATTTTGTTGATATTTTCTGCTGCGTATGTTATGGATCATGATTTATCAGGGATATGATCAGTTATAACGCACTGGGTCCGGGTTTAAGGGTTCGAGGCATTTCATTTGGTATCAGAGCAATGTCCAGCCGGAAGTGTGATTATTTTCACATCGTCTGGATATAGAAATGTTAGAATATTACGTTAGAAATGATTTATACCAGAGTATAGGAAACAGTTAGGATAAAGATGCTAGATGGATGGGTTAGGTTAGGTGTTGAGAAGTAGGTATGGTGTAGGAAAGTATAGGATTTTGTCTTATAGCTTGGAGGCGGAAATCCCTTGGCGGACTTCTGTGATTTTCTGATTCATTCGAAAGTTTCTGAAAACCACAGTAAATCCATCTACGGTGATGTTTCTCAGCCGTGAGACTGGTCCTTATATGGAGAATTTGGATTTGTATTGGATTTAAAGTGTATAATTATGATTGTTGAGATTATGATGTGGGATATGGTAAATTGTGGAATTATGAGAATGAAGGATCGGGTAACAAATTTCGAGGACGAAATTTCTTAAGGAGGGGAGAATGTAAAGACCCGAAAATTTAAAAGGATTAAACTAATTTGGAAAAAAATATAACAGATAAATAAATAAAAGGAAGGACGTGGGAAAAAAATTAATTAAATTAAATTAAGATAAATTAAATAATTAGTTATTAAATTAAATATTTTTACATTGGATTTAAGAAAAAAACTAACTAAAATAAGAGAAATATATATATGTAAAGTTAACTGTAAAGTAAAAGATAAGAAGAAAGAAGAAAGAAGAGGAAGGAAGAAGAAGAAGGATTGCAGAGCTGCACGCCCCCCCAACCCTAAAAATATTTCCAGCCACTCCGTCTTTGTCTCTCTCCTTCTCTCAATTACTTGGCGAGTTTGCGACGGATCGGGAAACGGAAGGTGCCGTTGGAATCCTGGTCTTATTGCCAACATTTCTACTAGAGCATATTTTTCATGGGAACGGCTTAGGCACTGCTCCTGGGGAAAAGTAATTTTTTCTCATTTTCTCAATTTCTCTTTTAATATGTAGTTAAATCGACGAACAAACACCACCACGGGATCCTAGTTGTCGTCGTCGTCATTTTGGCGTAAGTAATTTTTCAATTGGAGTTTTCTAGGCCCTACTTCAAAGCGAGAGTGGGATTTGAGAAATTTGGAAATTTGGCTGAATTTAAGGATATTATTATTTATTTAGGAATTATGGCCCTAGGAAATATTTAAATAATATTTTATTCATGAATAATTTATTGGAACTATGAATTTAACTTCAGGGTCCGGGTGAGCGCCGCAGGTATTTTTCGGAGTCCCTGTTGGCATAGTTCAAGAAACAAGGTAAGGGGAAAAATATATATTAAATCAGAATTTTTATGAATTAAATGAAAAATAAATTGTGTTATATGTACGTGTAATTTTTCAGTATGGGTAAAATGCCAGCCATTTTAATTATTTTTTTTTTCGAGTTTAGGGCTGTTTATTAGACATGTATATGTGAAAATGAACTGATGAAAGTGGAAACATATTTTCAGAGTATTTATGTAAGAAATAAAAGGTATTTTTAGTATATAAACATTAAATGTTGGTTGACTTATTTTACAGGCAGTGTATGAGTTTTATTGTTAAATTGTGTGGCATGAGTAAAATAGAATTTTGTGTGGAATTATGTTATATATATGAGATGCAAAATATACAAAAAATGAAATGAGCATGAAAATGATATATGAAATATGCTGCATGTGAGTGTTAATACAATCATGGAAACAACCACGGCTGAAAAGATGCTGACCACAGCTGAAAGGATGCTGAAGCTAACCAATCACGGCTGAAAAGATGCCGACCACGGCTGAAAGGATGCCAAAGCTAACCAACCACCACTGGAAAGATGCCGAGTATTTATGAATTAAATAAAAATGAGTATGAAATGAAAAGGGAAATGAATGGAATGGAAATGAATTGTGAAATGTGAACAATGTCACGACCTGCTCATTTTTCACATTTTTTTTTTATAATAATATCATCATAAAATCAATACCACACATCTCACATTCCAGCTCAGCAGGTCACAATCCACTTAGACCCGTTAGTACCAGGGATACATTAGAACATACAGCAAAAGCCTACGTAGCAGAAAATGTATAATCATATACATACCATCATATTATACATCACAATGTGTATTACAATACCAGAGTTACTACAATCATAGTATCCAAGTATATACATCCCAAAAATCATATCTAGGGACATTTTCCACAAAATCTAACTGTCCCTACAAAAAGAATCTTACCCTTCAAAAAGGGCAAATATCCAGCACTAGGTCAGTGGGGCTTTTCCCGCTCGCCTATCAGGGGCTCCTGAAAAGTTTGTAAAATTTAGGGGTGAGACACCTCTCAGTAAGGGAAATAAACTAATACTAGTATGTGACAACATGAGTAATATGTGTTTTACATATACCATCCATAATATATTCAATATTGTTTTTCAAATCTAGGAAAACTTATATATAAATCAAAACATGGCAGAACATACTGCATTTTCATAACATATCTCATCTCGTATCATAATAATAATAACATAAAACAGTCCTGGTAGGTTAGTTGGCTGTTGTTATGTATTACCCCCACATGACTGGGTTGTGTGGCCCGAAGGCGGGACCTAACAATGGTTGGCCGACCACTGCCAAGTCAAATAGTAGTCTGCAGGTCCGATAGGTCCACCCAGACTGGTCCGTACACCAGGGGCGATAACAACACACTTCTTGAAAATAACCACATCGACCATCCAATCTCACACCACTCCGTACAGTGGCGTTAACACAGATATCATGATCACGAGGACCATGGACACATAGCAATGGTACCGTGCAAGTGCTAGCCTAAACCAAACCAACCAGGTTCTGATATCATATACATATACTAAAATCGTGATACATGGATATCTTATATCAATAATTATCAAATCAATCATATCATTTTTCACGTATATATATTTCATGAAAATCATCGGCCCATACGTCGGAATTACACATTTTATCATAACTCAGCCCGTACGCTGGCAAATCACATAACACAGCCCGTACGCTGGAAAATCATATAGCTTGGCCCGTACACCGACAAATCACATAGCACAGCTCGTACACTGGCAAATCACATAGCTCAGCCCGTACACCGGCAAATCACATAGCACAGCCCGTACGCTGGAAAATCTCATCCACATAGCATGGCCCGTACGTCGGCAAATCATATATACATATAAAAATATCTCGGCTTGTATGCCGATTTTCCCATCATAAAAACCCGTGCCATAATCACATTCCCAGAAAATAGTTTTTCATACATTTTATACTCATGCCACACAAGCGGATTTTCATATATTCAATCATACGATCATTTTCATAGTATTTTGCAAATATAAACATATATATAAATATATATACATTTTTCGCAAATCAGATGCTAAATATATACATATACATACATTTTCTCAAAACAAAACTAACTTAATTTATCCCCTTACCTGAATCCTGAAATGCCCTTAAGAAAATTTCCCTTGCACCTGCAGGGTTCTCAACTCAACACCCTGAAAATGAAAACTCGCAGAATTAAAGTTCAATATTTTCGTACGTACAACATTTTCTATAATTATCACTAAGTCAAATTCGGCTTAAAAAGCCTTACCTCAACTTAGAGATGATTCCCAACGTTCCCAATCAACACCCCTGGAAATGAAAACTCCCAATATTAAAATTTAATATTTCAACGCTTATATCACTTTCTTCAACTGTCAAAAATCCAAATATTGAGTATAAAGCCTTACCTTGGATTTGGGATGAAATCCAACTTTGTTTCCTTGACGATCCGCTCCGGCAGATTTGTAGAGAACTTCGCCAGGAGCGTCATGGTGGCTTCGGTTTATCAATCCGGCGTAAAACAAGCCCGAAATCGAAGTGAGAGAGAGAGAGAGAGAGTCGTAGGAGAGAGAGAGGAGAGAGAAAGAGAGAGGGAGAGAGAATTGTTCAAAATTAAAGCAAGCTTCTTGGAGAATCTTGTGCAATCATATATATATATATATATATATATATATATTAATATAATAATAATTACTAATTAAAGCAAAGCTTCTTGGAGAAGCTCGTAACACTTTATATATATATATATATATCTATATATATATATATATATATATATATATATATACCTTTAACTTATATATATTACATATATATCATAATAACTTATATATATATATGTTTCAATATATATATATATATATATATTTCCTTATCATACTATTCATTTTACTTGTTAATTTAATTAATTTATTTTATTTTATTATTTTATTATTATTTTTAAATTTTATTTTTCCCGGTTACTACATTCCTCCCCCCTTAAAAGAATTTCATCCTCGAAATTCCTCAACATAGCCACATGGAATACGTCGTGGATCCTGGACAACACAGGTGGCAAAGCTAGCCTGTAGACTACCGGTCCCACTTTATCTAGAATCTCAAATGGACCGATAAACCTAGGACTAAATTTACCCTTCTTTCCAAAGCGCATAACCCTTTTCATCGGAGCTATCTTCAAGAATATGTGATCACCCACATCAAACTCTAAATTCCTGCGGCGATGGTCAGCGTAACTTTTCTATCGGTTCTGAGCTGCACTAATCCTGTCTCTGATAAGTCGAACCTTATCACACGTTTGCTGCACAAGTTCTGGCCTTACTACTCGCCGCTCACCCACTTCATCCCAAAACAAAGGAGAACAGCATCTTCTACCGTACAGAGCCTCAAATGGTGTCATGCCAATGCTAGACTGATAACTGTTACTATACGCGAACTCTACCAGTGGCATAAACTGAGTCCAACTACCGCCAAGGTCTAGTACACACGCTCTGAGCATGTCCTCTAATATCTGTATCATCCTCTCAGTCTATCCGTCTGACTGAGGATGGAATGCCGTACTAAACGATAACTGAGACCCCAGAGCTTCCTACAAACTCCTCCAAAATCATGATGTAAATCTCGGGTCTCTATCCGACACAATCGATACTGGCACCCCATGAGAACGTACTATCTCTTGAATGTAAATCTCCTCTAAACGGCTGAGGGAGTTGTAATAACCCAAGAAAAAAAAATGAATAATAATAATAATAGTTAGTATTAAAAAAGAAAGTGTTTCTCTGTTAGGATCCTTGATTCCATGTTTGATGCCTAAGAAAGACTTTGTCTAAGCGAGTGCTCAGAGACCATTGCGGCTCAGTCGCTCCCTAGAGGTCGGCCTGGTCAAAATGGAATTTCATAGGATAAACAGGGTAGACACTGTTTATATACGTAAATAAGTACATAAAATAATGTTTTGACTGACATAATTTGTAGAAATATTTGATAAAATAATAATAATAATATAAGTATCATATGCGGGGCCCACAAGACTGTGTGGGGCCCACATGAGTCCCGAAGTCGTATGGAGGTTTACACGAGTCTCAAAGTTATGTAGGATGCATAAAATCGTATAAGAGTTATTCGAGTTACGTAGGATTCATTCAGGTCTCGAAGTTGTGTGGGGCCCACAAGACCATGTGGGGCCCACATGAGTTTTTAAAATTTAAATTTAATTCTTGTTCAAAAATAAATAATAAAATAAATAAATACTAAAAATAGTTTATAAGTAATAACAATGACAATAATGATTAAGAAAAATAATAAAATAATAAATAATTAATTAACTAATTGATTAATTAATTAGGTAAGTAGTTAATTAAAAATTTATTTAATGGGAATGGTGGCAAGCACTCCCACATGGCCTTCATCCCCATCCCATACTCAACCCATACTTTGCCCATTCTTTAATTTTAAAAAAATTATAATTTCACCAATCTCCCCACACTTTTATAAATTCTATTTCTTCCCCAAAATTTTCCTATAAATAGGGAGCTCTCAACCTTCATTTTTCACAACAATTTTCCAAGGAAGAGAAGGATTAGTGAGTGAAAGAATTTGTGGTGGAGAGAGAATTTTTGAATAAATTCTCAATCACCCACTTTTTTCCGATCTCATTTCTTAAAGATAATTATTGTATTCGTAGCACACGGTAAAAGAAGAAGGTAAGTAAATTTTGATTATGTTAGTTTCTTTTTATTTTAAATTCATACCCGAGTTTATTATGTACGTAAATTTTAATTATGTTACTTAGTTCCACAAAATTTATATGAGTTTATTTTTACGCATATTTAATTATATCAGTTCTATCTTTAATATACTTGCATCTATATTTGGGTTAAGAAATGTTCTAATCCCCTCGGGTAAATTTTCAGCATTTATTTCTATTCAAAAATAAAATTATATATATTTTTAACACAAAAATTGTGTGGCATGAGTTTATTTTTACGTTACATTTTTATGAAAATATGAGTAAAGATGAGATTTTCACAATATTATTTTAAATTACATAAATTATAATAAGATGATTTTAAAACCCCTTATGGCAACGAAAGTTCAAAGTTACAGATGCTCGGTACCGCAGCTTAAAGTTTATACGGATCAGAGTGCACCCACACTGTTTACAGAGTGGTTATTTATGTTAGTGGATTTCTCCTGAGTGCACACTTGGTTCCGGACCAGGACTTAATAAGGAAAATCTCACTTAAAGTTTACGTACGTTGATTTAGTTTGGTCGGCCAGCCAGCTAAGTCCAGTCTTCGGACCGCACAACCCAGTCATGGGGGTAAACATGACTTACGGCAAACAGGCCTAAGGGTGGTTTTTATAATATATGTTTATACATATTTAATTACGTGTACAAAGTTACTGATGATTTGAAGGAAAAGTGTAAGTTTACGTGAAAATGATCATTTTGATACTTAAATGACGATCTAAGGAAAACGTATAAGGAAAAGTATATGTATGTTTATCATTAAATATTTTTATAGTTTTAAAGTTAAAAGTTTAATTTAACAGTTATAGTATATGATTGTAAAAATTTACTATTGAAATTTATGACAAAAATTTTATGCAGAAATTTTTAAATTTATGTTTATTCTAAAAGCAGTCTTGAAGTTATAGTATTAAATATTGTTTTACGAAATTCTTTAAAAACTCATTTTGGTCACACATTAATAATAATCTTATTTACTTACTGAGCGTCGTCTCACCCCAATCATATTTTATTTCAGATAACTCTGAAGGACATGTCGGAAATCAGGCTTAGCAAGCATGCGGGTGGGGCTTAGAAAAATAAAGATTGATTAGAAATATTTGTATGGTTTTAGATATTTATGTTTGTGTAATTTTTCTTTTTTTTTTTTAAATAAATGATTGTAATATGGATAATTAGCGCTCTGGTTTGAATAAAATTGAGTTTATTTGCTTCCGCTGTAAAATCAGTAGTAAAAAGTTAATATCCCAGACCCCTCAGGGTCGGGGTGTTACAGGAGTAGCTGATCTTGATAGGTATAAAGTGGGCGGTCTTAGTCAAACGGTCAACAATCACCCAGATGGCATTCTGGCCATGTAATGCCGTCGGTAGTCCTGACACAAAGTCCATCGATATATGATCCCACTTCCACTCTGGGATCAATAACGACTGCAACTTCCCTGCTAGCCTCTGGTGCTCATCTTTTACCTGCTGGCACGTCAAACAATGGGCTACATATTTGGCGATTTCTCTCTTCATGCCACTCCACCAGAATGTTTCATGCAAGTCTCTATACATCTTCGTACTACCAGGATGAACGGTATACAAAGATCTGTGAGCTTCTTCTAAAATAGTCTTCCTGATCTCAGTATCGATAGGAACGTATAATCTGGAACGGAACTGCAAAGCTCTATCATCTGCAATACTGAAATCCTCCCCCTAACCCATATGTACTCTGCCTATCACCTCTGCTAATACTGGATCTTCCTTTTGAGCGGCTTTAATTCTTTCTTGTAGAGTATGCTATACCACTAGGCTGGCAATACATACTGGGAGATCACTCTCTACTAACTCTATGCCGATTCTCTCCAGATCCATCATGATCGGATGCTAGATCCCCATAGCCGCCAACACTGGCTCCTTGGATTTCCTGCTCAACGCATCAGCTACCACGTTCTCTTTCCCCGGGTGATAACTGATGGTACAATCAAAATCTTTAATCAACTCCAACTACCTTCTCTGCCTCATATTCAGTTGCTTTTGCATGAAGAAATACTTTAAGCTCTTGTGGTCGAAGAAAATCTCACACTGCTCACCATACAGGTAATGCCTCCAAATTTTCAACGGGTGTACTACTGCAGCCAATTCAAGATCATGTGTAGGGTAGTTCTTCTCATATTATTTCGGCTGTCTGGATGCATACGCCACTACCCTGCCATGCTGCATCAATACACAGCCAAGTCCCTTCAAGGAGACGCATCATTGTAAATGACATACCCCTCACCCCCATACGGGATAACCAATACTGGTGCTGTGACTAATCTCTGCTTCAGCTCCTGAAAATTCTACTCACAGCTATCATCCCACTAAAATCTGACATTCTTCCTCGTCAGTCGTGTCAAAGGTCTTGACAACGCTGAGAATCCCTCAACGAAACGGCAATAATAGCCAACTAGCCCTAAGAAACTCCTGATCTCGTGGACAGTTCTCGGTCTAGCCCAATTCACTACCTCCTCAATTTTACTGGGATCTATAGAAATTCCATCTCCTGAGATAACATGCCCCAAGAACACAACCTTCTCCAGCCAAAATTCACATTTACTGAACTTGGCATACAACTTCTTTTCCCGAAGTGTTTGCAAAACCTGCCTCAAGTGCGTCTCATGCTCCTCGAATAGACCAGTACATCATCAATAAAAACAACAACAAACTGGTCTAGGTATCGGTGGAGGACTCTGTTCATCAAGTCTATAAATATCGTAGGAGCATTTGTCAATCCAAATGGCATAATGAGAAACTCGTAATGCCCGTACCGGGTCCTGAAGGCCGTCTTCGAGACGTCTTCTGCTTTCACCTTTACCTAATGGTAGCCGGATCTGAGGTCAATCTTCAAATACACCTGTGTACTTTGGAGCTGGTCAAACAAATCGTCGATACAAGGTAGAGGATACTTGTTTTTGATTGTTACTTTATTGATCTCCCAGTAGTCTATACACATCCTCATAGTCCCGTCCTTCTTCTTCACAAATAGAACAGGAGCTCCCCATGGAGATACACTGGGTCGTATGAAACCCTTATCAAGCAGATCTTGCAACTAATATTTCAATTCTGCCAACTTTACTGGCACCATTCGATACGGTACTTTAGAAATCGGCGCTATACCGGAAGGTAGATCGATAGGAAAATTTACCTCACGGTCGGGTGGCAAGCCTGGTAACTCGTCTAGAAAAAACATCTATAAACTCTTTTACCACAGGCGTGCTAGCAAGTTTCAATTCATTCTCTAACATCTCCTTCACAATAGCCACAAACCCTTGACAACCACTCAACAGTAATATCTTGGCCTGAATAGTTGAAACAAGTTGAGGCGAGGATTGCACTCACGACCCTAAGAACTTAAATTCTACTTCCCCCAGAGATCTAAATATCACTTCTTGTGCACGACAATCTATGCTGGAAAAATTAGCTGCTAGCCAATCCATGCCAAATATAACATCAAACCCGTGCATGTCTAGCACAATCAAATCGGCAGACAGAGCCTTCCCTTGAATACCAACTGGACAATCTCGAAGTACCCTACTACATCTTACTACCGAACCAGTCGGTGTAGATACCAACAGTTCAACATCTAATGATTGTGTTTCAAGCCCACATAATTTAACACACCCCAAAGATACAAACGAGTGTGTAACTCCTGAATCAAATAATGCAATAACTTTAAAAGAAAGCATAATGACCATACCTGTCACTACGTCACCTGACGTCTCAGCCTCACTCGGCGTCAGAGTAAACACCCTAGTTGGTGCCGTATTCCTCTGTTGACCCCCACGTGGCGCCTGATAGCCTCCCTGATGTGGTCTAGGAGCTGGAACTACATCGGTGGGGTAGGGCAGTCTTGTACCATATGCTCCGATCTACCACAGCGATAGCACACCAGAGCTGCATCCGGTGGGGTAAGACAATCTTGCACTATATGCCTCGATCTACCACAACGATAGCACACTACACCACCAGCTCGACACTCTCCCCAGTGCCTCCTACCACAAATATGACAGATTGGAGGACCTTGCCCTGTCTACACCTCGCGTCCTCCCGTCTCCTGTCTCCGTCCTCTACCATGGTTTCCTCTTCTCCACTAGCCCGGTCTATGACCCTGCTGGTAGCCGGTAGATGCGGATCTCTTCCTCTATCCCTGCTCCTCTGCATCGAGTCGCTCACCAACCTCTGCTAAGGCTACCCTGTCGACTAACTCAGCAAAGTCCTGGATCCGCAGCACCACTACTTGCTTGAATATACTCTGCCTCAAGCCTCTCTCAAATTGCCTCGCCTTCTTCATCTTATCAAGAACAATGTATGGGGCGAAACGAGAGAGCTCGATAAAACGTGCTGCATACTGCTGGACGGATTGTTGTCCCTGCTTCAGACTCAGGAACTCTTCTACCTTAGCCTCCCTCACAGTAGTTGGAAAATACCTATCAAAGAACAGATCTTTAAATCGATCCCATGTCATAGCTATCAGAGTCACCCTCTATTGCTCCAATAGTCTCACTGCAGTCCACCACCTCTCAGCCTCTCCTATCAATCTATAGGTGGCAAAGAGGACCCTCTGTTCTTCAGTATACTGCAGTACAGTCAACATTTTCTCGGTCTCCTGCATCTAGTTCTCAGCGGCTACAGGATCAACTCCGCCTGAGAATGCTGGAGGATTCATCTTCGTGAACTTCTCTATGGTGCACCCCTGGCCTGCAGATGGACCACTCTGCTCCCTCGAACTCCTAGCGATCTCAGCCATAACTTGCTAAGCGACGCTACGTAATACCGCGTCAGAGTCGGTCCCAACTGCACCTGATGGTCCTGCTCCACCGCTGCCACTCGCATGGGCACTATTTCCTTCTGGATCTATCCTGGAAAATAGCAGTTGCAATTCAGTAATCCTATCCTTATAATTTACCCACCTATCCTCACCACTTATCTCAACATTTCTAACTCATTTCTAATCCCTAGTCCTACATTCTATGAACACAACCAGACAATAGCTTACTATGGTTTTCCTGAAATCATCACCCCAGGAAAAACACAGAAACTACTACGAAAGTCCTGCCTCTAGATTGTAGAACAACCTAAAATCATTTCCTAAACTCTGGTATTGTTTCCGCTGTATTCTAGAGTCTACAGAACCTAGCAACCTAGGCTCTGATACCAAGCTGTCACGACCTGCTCATTTTCCACATTTTTTATATATAATAATATCATCATAAAATCAATACCACACATCTCACATTCCAGCTCAGTAGGTCACAATCCACCTAGACCCGTGGGTACCAGGGATACATTAGAACATACAGCAAAAGCCTACGCAGCAGAAAATGTATAATCATATACATACCATCATATCATACATCACAATGTGTATTACAACACCAGAGTTACTACAATCACTGTATCCTAGTATATACATCCCAAAAATCATATCTAGGGACATTTTCCACAAAATCTAACTGTCCCTACAAAAAGAATCTTACCCTTCAAAAAGGGCAAATATCCAGCACTAGGTCAGTGGGGCTTTTCCCGCTCGCCTATCAGGGGCTCCTAAAAAGTTTGTAAAATTTAGGGGTGAGTGTAACGACCCGAATTTTAAGAGTGGAATTTCAATAATAAAAGAAAAGAGAAAGGGCAATTGGAAAAAGGGAAAAGAAGGGAAGCTGCCATGCTTTGTCGATGAACACAGGGTTTCGTCGATGAAGGCTTTAAAGATTTCGTCGACGAACACAGGGCTTCATCGACGAGAAAATACCGAGAAGGGTTTTGAGGCAGCCTGAATTTCTTCAACGAAAACAGGGTCTCGTCGACGAAATTTATGAAGAAATTGTTGACGAAGATCGGGCTCGTTGACGAATTCTGCTGTCTATATAAATAGGAAGAATTCAATTTTATTCATATAAGCTTCCTTCTCTCTCTCTCCTCTCTCTCCTCTTCGGCCCTCTCACTCTCTCTCTTCGACTTTGGGCTAGTTTTACGCCGGATCGAAGATCTGAGGCTACCACAACACTCCTGGTGAAGTTTCCTACAAGTTTGTCGGAGCGGATCGTCGGGAAAACGAAGTTGGAAATCATCCCAAAGTTGAGGTAAGGCTTTTTAAGCCAAATTAGACTTTATGGTAGTTATAGGAATTGATGTACACATGGAAATACTGATGTTTAGTACTGGGGATTTTGAGTTTCAGGGTATTGAGTAGGAAATCCTACGGGGGTCAGGCTAGGAAATTTGAGGGGCTTTCTCAGTAGCCAGATAAGGGAATAAACTAAAGCAGATATTTTCCATGCAAGTTATTATTATTTATGAGCACAACTATTTTCAGAAAAGCCTATGTTATAATTGTTTATCATATATGAAACGTATGTTTGGAAAATACTGCCATTATGAGAAAAATGTATATGTATGTATGAGATGCCAAGAAAATCATGATTTTAGTATGACTTTTAACAGAGCATGTGTGGCATGAATATTATTTTACGTGAAATGAGATAAGTTAAGAATGCTTTTACGAGTAAAACACATTTTCAGGTATTATGAAACGATGAGTTATATTGTGATGGTTTTGACGATCGTATAATGAACGATGTATTTTCAGAATGTATATACCTGAAACAATTTTGGCGCGAGGCCGTATTTTATGTTATCGGAACGAGGCTGTATTTATGTTATTGGCGCGAGACCATATTTACTATGATTTTGGCACGAGGCCATTTGTATGATATCGGGCCGAGGCCGTATCTATGTTTGCCGCACGAGGCCGTAATGATGTTATGTATGATCATGTATTATATGTTATCACAACCAGGATGTTAGTTTAGTTTAGACCAAGATCTTGGTACCGTAGCTATGGGTTGATTTTGGCATGAGGCCTTATTAGTGCTACCGTCCCACAAGGGGATGGGAGATGGATAGTCGATGAGGCTTTTAGTAGAGTGTAGATGTCCACTTGGTAGACCGGACCAGGGTGCGGCGGGCCCATCGTACTTACAGACATATTTGATTCGGCAGTGGTCGGCCGGCCATTGTCGGGTCCCGCCTTCGGGCTGCACAACTTGTCATGAGGGGTAATACATGACATTAGCTAGCTATTCATCATGGGTTGATTTTCAGTATTACGAGTTATTACAAATGTTTATGTATGTATGTTATGATTTATTAACAAATATGAAAGTACATGATTGTCCAAGATGATATTATGATTATTTCTAGAGTTATGAAATATATTATACATGTATAAGCACTCTAAATATTCATGTTGTCACACAGCTGTATTTAGTTTATTTTCCCTTACTGAGAAGTGTCTCACCCCCAACATTATTAAATTTTTCAGGAAACCCAGAGAGACCGACGGGTCAGGGCCACCGCTGAGTGATTGGTGCTTCCTTACTAGAAGGGTAAGCCTTGAGCTAGGACTAGGAGATTTTGGGTTGCATAGTCCTGGTGTTATTTTGACTTTTGGGAGATTGTACATATGAACAATATATTGATGTTAATAGAAGCTCTGGTATTATGTTTTATGGATGGATGTATGGATTTTTATGTTTACTGTTGCTAGGTTTTCCGCTGTGTATAATAAGAGCCCCTGTTACCCACGGGTTTGGGTTGACTATTTATTTATTATGTTGTATTTTATTGAGGGACGTTACAGTGAGACACCTCTCAGTAAGGGAAATAAACTAATACCAGTGTGTGGCAACATGAGTAATTTGTGTTCTACATATACCATACATAACATATTCAATATTGTTTATTAAATCTAGGAAAACTTATATATAAATCAAAACATGGCAGAACATACTACATTTTCATAACATATCTCATCTCGTATCATAATAATAATAACATAAAACAATCCTGGTAGGTTAGTTGGCTGTTGTCATGTATTACCCCACATGACTGGGTTGTGTCACCCGAAGGCGGGACCTGATAATGGTTGGTCGACCACTGCAAAGTCAAACAGTAGTCTGTAGGTCCGATGGGTCTACCTAGACTGGTCCGTACACCAGGGGCGATAACAGCACACTTCTTGAAAATAACCACATCGACCATCCAATCTCACACCACTCCGTACAGTGACGTTAACACAGATATCATAATTATGAGGACCATAGACACATAGCAACGGTACCGTACAAGTGCTAGCCTAAACCAAGCCAACCAGGTTCTGATATCATATACATATACTAAAATCGTGATACATGGATATCTCATATCAATAATTATCAAATCAATCATATCATTTTTCACATATACATATTTCATGAAAATCATCGGTCCGTATGCCAGAATTACATATTTTATCATAGCTTGGCTCGTACGCCAGCAAATCACATAGCACAGCCCGTATGCTGGCAAATCACATAGCTCGGCCCGTACGCCAGCAAATCACATAGCATAGCCCGTACGCTGGCAAATCTCATCCACATAGCACGACCCGTACGCTGGCGAATCACATATACATATAAAAATATCTCAGCTCGTACGCTGGTTTTCCCATCATAAAAACTTATGCCATAATCACATTCCCAGAAAACAGTTTTTCATAAATTTTATACTTATGCCACACAAGTGGATTTTCACATATTCAATCATACGATCATTTTCACAGTATTTTGCAAATATAAAACATATATATAAATATATATACATTTTTCGCAAATCAGATGCTAAATATATACATATACATACATTTTTTCAAAACAAAACTAGCTTAGTTTATCCCCTTACCTGATTCCTGAAATGCCCCTAAGAAAATTTCCCCTGCACCTGTAGGGTTCTCAACTCAACACCTTGAAAATGAAAACTCGCAAAATTAAAGTTCAGTATTTTCGTACATACAACATTTTCTATAACTACCACTAAGTCAAATTCGACTTAAAAAGCCTTACCTCAACTTAAGGATGATTCCCAACGTTCCCAATCAACACTTCTGGAAATGAAAACTCTCAGTATTAAATTTTAATATTTCAACGCGTATATCACTTTCTTCAACTGTCAAAAATCCAAATATTGAGTATAAAGTCTTACCCTGGATTTAGGATGAAATCCAACTTCGTTTCCCTGACGATCTACTCCGACAAATTTGTAAAGAACTTCGCCAGGAGCGTCGTGGTGGTTTCAGTTTGTCGATCCAGCGTAAAACTGGCCCGAAATCGGAGAGAGAGAGAGAGAGACAGAGACAGAGAATAGTAGGAGAGAGAGAGGGGAGAGAGAGAGAGAGAGAGAGAGAGAATTGTTCAAAATTAAAGCAAGCTTCTTGGAGAAGCTTGTGCAATCATATATATATATATATATATATATATATATATATATATATTAATATAATAATAATTACTAACTAAAGCAAAGCTTCTTGGAGAAGCTTGTACCACTTTATATATATATACCTTTAACTTATATATATATATATATATATATATATATACATATTACATATATATCATAATAACTTATTTATATATATATATATATTACATATATATCATAATAACTTATTTATATATATATACACATATATATATGTATATGTTTCAATATATATATATATATATATATATTCCTTATCATACTTTTCATTTTACTTGTTAATTTAATTATTTTATTTTATTTTATTCTTTTATTATTATTTTATTATTATTATTTTTTAAAATTTTATTTTTTTCGTTTACTACAAACAATGTAAAATAGGAAAGAGTCACTTAAAGTGAAATGCAATGCAATATTAAGCCATGAATATGAACAGATGTGTATGATTGAAAAATGATAGAAAGAACGATGTATTATGATATTAGAAGTATGTATGTACGTAAAACATGTTACGATTGGGTGAGGCGTACCTTTCGCCTGAGGGCTTGTTGAGTAAGGCAAGTGTACTAGTAGCTACAGATGTGGCAGTAACCGCATAACGTACTAGCGCAGAGGGAACCTACTTGTATGGGCGGGTAGATTTCCCTATTCTTAGGGCCTTTGCCGGTAAGCTATTGTTGAACGGTGTGAGTACGAGATCAATTTATCACTTGAGGGCTTACTGAGTAAGGTGAGTGCCCTGGTATACTTTAGCCGCGACCTTTGGGTTGCCTAAATATTAGAGCAGAGGGGTGCTACTTGTATGGGCAGGTAATCATCCCTATCCTCAGGTAATCTCGTGCGTTAAACATTTGCATGTGTTTGATTAGGTTTAGGGAATGATTTCAGAAATTATGTTGACGATTTTCAAATGTTAAATAATATGTCATATATAAACTCATGTTGGCCACACACTGTTTTAATATATTATTTCTTCCCTTACTGAGATGTGTCTCACCCGAATATGAATTTTTTTTTTTTTTAGGATTTCCTCGAGATCGAGCTTTGAGAGCTTGAAATTTTTATAGCATTATTGTGAAATAGTAAAAGAAAAGGGTATATTTTTATGTTAATTTTTAGAAATTTAAATATTATGTTTTTTGTCTTTATGTTTTAAGATTATTGAGTAAGGAATGATTGTGAAATTACTAAATTGTTTAGGGAGTTACATATTTATGGAAATACAGGTGTTGGATGATTTAATATAGATTATAGTTAGAATTAGTAAACTCTGGTGTTATGTTATATGGAGATTTTGTTGATATTTTCCGCTGCGTATGTTATGGATCATGATTTATCAGGGATATGATCAGGTATAACGCACCGAGCTCGGGTTTAAGGGTTCGGGGCGTTTCATACACAGACAAACACAGAGAGATGGAGAGGACCACTGGTGATCGTTGTTGAGGGCAGAGTGCAGATTGCAGAGGCCGGACGTGTGCCAAGTGACTGTTGCTCACTAAACGGTTCTCATGAACATTGAGGAGTACCTATATAAACAAAAGAGATGGAGTAAGTTAAAATATATATATCGTTTGCTCATTTATTTTGAAATTGAAATTCATATTTTTGATTAAAGAGTTTGTTAGTGACTCACTTCTAAAAATGAGTAGCACTAGGGCTATCCCAAGTATAGGAATTACGTCCTATAATAATTAGCCCAAATAGCCCAGATACGGGGAATGCAGATTAGTTCTGAACTTACGCGAAATAGGTAAAGAAAATAAGAAAATAAATTTTACTGAACATGGTTAATATTCAAAATCTTGGGATTTTTGAAAGTTTGTGATGGAATTGAAATGACGCAAAACCTAAACTAAAAAATTAACACATATAAACCAACCAAACAACTCACTAATTAAACAAAGATAAACTAAAATTAAATCTCAATAATGACTTAAGATTAAACACCCACTCAACACAATGATGACTTGAATGAATTATAAGGATCATGCAACATTTCAACTAAATAAAAAAAAATAGTTAAACTAAACAATAAGTAAAGCTTAACTAAATAAATAAATTAGACCTAACAATAGATAAACTCAAACAACTCTTAAATAAGGATAACTAGATTTAGATTACTTAAAGTTCCAACAAGACATTTAACATGACATTAACTAAAACAAAACAACTAAACAACTACAAGGGAAAGAGAGAGAATGAGGGAGGGACTTAAACAAATGTTTAGTTTCAACATTAACTTTAAATAAAGGCAAGGTGAACTCAATAACAAAAATACTCAACTAATATTAATTCCTACAATGACTTCAAAATTTAAAAAAAAAAAAAAAAGGCAAACTGAATTTAACAATATAAATAACCCAGGAAGAATGTAAATTCAACAATTACTCTAATGAAATATTGAACTTAACAATTTAAATAATCCAAACAAGTGTTTAAATTCGAGAGAGAGAGAGAGAGAGAGAGAGAGAGAGAGAGAGAGAGAGAGAGAGAGAGAGAGAGAGTAAAAGCAAATAATATAAATAATCCAAACAAAGTTTAAAATCAACAATGACATTAAATGAAATAAAGACCACTGAATTTAATACTACACCAACAATTATTAAAATAACATCGAGAGAGAGAGAGAGAGAGAGAGAGAGAGAGAGAGAGAGAGAGAGAGAGAGAGAGAGAGAAGGAGGGGATGGCCAAATGTGAGCTTCTTCAACACAGCAGCATAGCTGCTGTGCTCTGCTTCTTACAGCTGCACAACCCAAGAGAGCCCCCCTTTTAAAACCAAAAAGAAACCCTAGCTAAAAACCCTACTAACTAGCCCTCCCTTATTGCCTTTTCTCCCTTTTCTTTTTTTTTTTTTTCTTTTTCCTTTCCAGCCCTCTGCCCTTTGCCTTGTGTGCCCAACAAATGCTTAAGTTGCATGGCCGGGTCACATCAATGGACTCGGCCCACATTTTTTATTTCTTAAATTTCTTGTTTTGTTTGCTCCATTTTAAGTTTTTGTCCCCCAACGAACAAGTCCGATTTTGACCATACCAAAGTTTGTATCTCTTAAAGCTCAAAACATGAAAGTTGTAGATCTCTTTCCCATATTTCTCCAAAATTTTGAATCATTTCAATTGGAGTCCGGACGAAAAAGTACGCCTAGATTACGGAGTAATGCCGAAATAGTCCATAAAACAGTGTATGGTAACTTCACATCCAATTTCGACCTTGATGCAACTAGTATTTCTCAAAATACAAAACATTAAAATTGTAGAGCGTTTTCTTATATTTTTAGAACATTTTTAATCATCAAAATCGGAGGTCGAATGAGAGAGTTACGCACAGATTACGAAGTACCATCAGTTTTTAGCTTCCAATAATCGCCCTGTGATAAAAAATACCAAAAATTCATAATTTACTCAATACCATGTGGAATTCAAAATCAAATTTCATTGACCATAAAATTGTAACCAACAATATTATTTTAAACTAGAACAAACCAAAAAGAACAAAAAACTACAACACTGAACCAATTTTTATGCAATTAAAATTGTTTTGCATTAATAATTTGTCAAATGATAGTTTGCTACATCATGATTTAAGAATTGTACTTATATTTGTTGAATGTCATTATGTGAAACTTCATACAAATATGATTTAATAATATTATCGCAATACGGGCATTAAATTTGAATTTATGTCAATTTGAAGAAAATAGTATTCTATGTCGAATGCCATGACCAAACATGACTTCTTCCTTGCCAAGCGGCTTTTTCTACTGTAACTCTTCGCTATTGTCTAGACCCACCTCTTCTAGACAATTTAACCAGCTCAATAAAGATTGAAATTGAATCATTAATTGCTCTTTCTTGTTGTTTGCTAGCTTAGAAACCCAAAATCCTGCCTGCAATATGAACTAACTCAATTTAGTTCCTTAGGATTGCATGCTGATTGACCTGAATGCCACTTGCATGGTTGAGGCAGTGGCTTGTGAATTGCATGCCGTATAAAGTCATAAGATATCTGGTGCATGGTTTGTGATACGCAGGATGGGAAAATGTCCTGTTTGTAAACAGCATACTACCGAATTGTTGATAAGAATTTTTCCAAAATAATCAAAGTGTATAAACCCTGTGTCGAATGATTAACAAATGTTGCATGTTGAACTTTATTTTAAAGGATTACTGCATAATGAATTGAATTGTGATTATAGTTGATTAGCTTAGCATAAATGAACAGATGTCTTATGTGATGTGCTTATATATACAATTTTGTTTTTCGTAGGTCTTTACTATATCCTAAGGGTCGATCTAAATGGTAGGAAGCTCAAGCAGTGTTCCGGTGACAATGTTGTTGTATATGTGGGGGGGAGGGGGGGATTATCACTAGAGTAGAAGGTGTTAATTATAGTACTAAGACGGTTCGACCAATTTGAATTCGCCATAGGTGTAAATTAAATAAATTATATACGAAGATATACAAATATTTGCATATTGATTCATATCAATATGCATTGTGGGTGACCACAAGATACCCTATGTGAGGGTTCAATGATACAGTCCTCTATGAGGTTGTTCCCATATCTGATGATTATGGTTTGCGCATTGTGTTGGATGCACACTACATAGGTCTGACATATTTAGTTGTGTAGTTATATGTCGAAACCATTCCTCAAATGGGTGTCATCGCTGATAGACAGTCGAGGGCGCCTACTGAGCATTTGGCTGAAGTGGAGGAAGACACCCAACAAAAACGTCATATTAATATGAGTGCGGAGGTTGGTGGTATGCCTATGGTGGATTTCAACGAATATCCGGGATTGTCGTTCGAGTCATCGACATACGAAACACCTGTTCTTGACACGGATGATTGGGGAGGTTGCAAAGAAGTTCCGACAGAGGGTCTAGGATCATTGTTTGCTATTGCGAACGATGCATTAGACGAGGGGATGAACATTACGAACGATGTTAATCTTACAAATGAAGACACGTATGAGTAGGAAACAGGTGAAGGGTTAAATGAGTTCCTCGATGATGTGAACTGTAATGACCCGAAGAATAATGATATTTAAATAATAGAGAAAGGGGTAAACAGGAATATAAAAAGGCAACAGAAGACTTCGTCGACAACGTGGTGTTTTAGGCTCATCGATGAGGGTACACTTTGTCAACGAGAAAATACCAAGAGGATGTTTTTGGAGAATTTGAATTTTGTCAATAAGGGGGAGAGATCATCGATGGGAAGCCTTCTTGACCTTGTCAACGAGATGACGTGGCTCGTTGACGAAACCCATAGTATAAATAGCCAAAACTCATATTTTTACGCAAAAAATCAGAAAAAATCTCTCTCTCTCTCTCTCTCTCTCTCTCCTCTACGATTTCTCTCTCTTCTCTCTTCGATTCTAGCCTTATTTATCACCGGATCAATGTTCTGAGGCCACCACGACGCTCTTGGGAAAGTTCTCTCCAAGTCTGCTAGAGTGGATCGTTGGTGGGGCAGAGTTGGAATTCATCCCTGGGTTAAGATAAAGTTTTTCATGCAAAATTTGGTCTTCCATAGTTATAGGAAATGTTATTCATGGAAAAATATTGAAGTTTAGTTTTGGGAGTTGTCGTTTTTAGGGTATTGAACGGGGAACCCTACGGGTGCAGGACTAGAGAATTTTAGGGGGTTTCTTCTCAGTAATCAGGTAAGGGAATAAACTAAAGCAATTATCTTTCCATGAAAATTATTATTAATTAGAAGAATTATGTTCAGGAAAGTATGTATTATATTTGTATATTATTGAGAAATGCATATTTGGGAAAAATACTGCTATTATGTTGAGATGTATATATATTAGTATGAAATGCCATAAAATATGATTTTAGAATAAAATGTATGGTTTTATATAGCATCGTGTGGCATGAATATTATTTTACGTGGAAAGTACTATGATATAGCAAATTTATGAATGACGTATGTTTTCAGAAATTATGCAATAATACAGTACATTATGATTTTAAAATACATGATAAATGAATGATTTACTCAAAATGATATGTATGAAATGTTTGGCGCAAGGCCGTGATTGATAGTCGATGCAAGGCCGTGTTTTACGTATGATTTCGGCGTAAGGCCGTATTTATGAATGTTCAGCGCAAGGCCGCATATATGAAAGAAACTAGCCGAAGGCCATATGTATGCATGTTATTTCAAAAAATGCTATTAATCTATTTATATTAGACAAATATATTATCATGTATTATATGCTATTAGAACCCAGATGATAGTTCAGTTTAGTTATAGGAGCACGGTACCGTAACTATACAGATCAAATTATTATGTTCAAACTTGTGCTAACTACCCCTACTAGTAGAGGGGGTGGGAGATGGATAGTTGATGTGGCTTTTACTGTAAATTTGTAGATGTCCACCTGGAAGTCTGGACCAACGTGTGGAGGGCCCATCGTACTTATAAACATTTTTGACTCGGCAGTGGTCGGCCAGCCATTGTCAGGTCCCGCCTTCAGGTTGCACAACCCGTCATGGGGGGTAATACATGACATAAGCTAGCTATACATACTGGGTAAATTTCAGTATTATAAGTTATATCAGACGTTTCATGATTAGTATGAATTATTAGAAATTATGAAAGTATATGATTATTCAGTATGTTATGATGAATGCTTTCCAGCATATGAAATGTACTGTATATGTATGATAGCACCAAATATTTATGCTACCACATAACTGTATTTAGTTTATTTTTCCTTACTGAGAGGTGTCTCACCCCCAACATTAAATAATTTTCAGGAAACCCGGAAAAAATGGCAGATCGAGGCCGCCGTTGAGTTTGTTGTGCTACCCTGCTAAGAGGGTAAGTTTGAACTAGAATCAGGAGATTTTGATGTGGGATCCTAGAGACATTTTTTTTTTTAATTTTTAGGAGTTTGTATGTAAACACCATGTTATGGATTATATTTGACTCTGGTATTACGTACTTTGTGGTTATGAGATTGGGATTTACATTTACTGCTGCTAGTTTCCGTCGTATTTGACAAGTGTCCCCATTACCCACAGGTTCGGGTTGACTATTTTACTTGTTAGGCTTTATTATATGAAAGATAAGTAGGTCATTATAGTTTGGTTCAGAGCCTAGGATGTTAGGTTCTGTAGACTCTAGAATGCAGCAGTAATAATACCAGAGCATAATATAAAGGAATTTGAGGTCTGGTTTTGTAGTCTAGATGCAGGACTTCCATGGTGGTTTGTGTGATTTTCCTAGGGTGACGATTTCAAGAAAGTCATGGTAAACTATCGGTGGCTTGGGTATCTAGGTTGCAAGATTGAACCTTGAATTAAGATCAGGAGTGATGAATTAACTAAGGGAATATTGTACTAGTTGGATGATATGTTATGGTGATAGGGTTCAAAGTTAAGCTATTTTTTTTTCAGGATGGACCCTGGTGCTAGTAGTGCCCATGCTAGTGGAAATGAGGGTGTTGGGCCCTCAGGCACTGCAGACGGTGATTCAGATGCAGTCTTACGCAGCGTGGCACAACAAGTCATGGCCAAAATTGTCAGGAATTCTAAGGAACAAGATGGTCTGTCGGTAGGCCACGGTAGCTTGATCGAGAAATTCATTAAGATGAATCCTCTGAATTTCTCAAGAGGAATGAATCCTATAGTCGCTGAAAACTGGGTACAAGAGATTGAGAAAGTATTTGCAGTGTTGCAGTGTTCTGAGGAGCAAAGGGTACTATTTTCTACCTATAGATTGATTGTAGAGGCTAAGAGATGGTGGACTGCAATGAAACTCCTAGAACAGTAGAGGACAGTACCTATGGAGATGACATGGGAGCAATTTAAGGAGATATTCTTCGATAGATATTTTCCAGCCTTGTCCAAGGAAGCTAAGATAGAGGAGTTCCTGAATCTGAAGCAGGGACAACAGACAGTGCAGCAGAATGCGGCGAGGTTCATCAAACTATCTCACTTCACCCTGTACATTATTTTAAATGAGGCGAAAAAGGTACAAAGTTTGAAAGAGGTCTGAGGAGAGAAATATATAAGCAAGTGTCAATATTGAAGTTACAGGATTTTGCTGAGCTGGTAGATAGGGTCACTATAGAAAAAATTGGAGAGCGGTTGGAGATTGAGGAGCAGAGACAGAAGAAGAGGTCCACACCTTCTAGTCCCCAGCAGGGAGTTGGTCGTGGTTCATGGAATAGAGGTGGCTACTACATAGACCGAAGGCATGAGATCGGGAATCGTGGTTTCCAGGGTATGCAACCATTTCCAGCTTACCCGACTTGTGGGAAGAGACACCCCAGGGAGTGTTCTGCCGGGTGAGGTATTTGCTACCAGTGTGGGGAGCTAGGACATGTGATGAGAGATTGTCAGGCTTAGATTGGTGCTGATCGTGCTCTTAGACCTACTCGAGGAGGTTATCAGCGCCACGTGGAGGCCAGCATAGGAATATGGCTCCAACTAGGGTTTTTTCTCTGACACCGAGTGATGCTGAGACAGTCGGCGACGTGGTGACAGGTACAATTAATATGTTTTTGTTTAAATTTATTGCATTATTTGCCTCAGGAGCTACACACTCGTTTGCATCTATGGGGTGTGTTAAATTGTGTGGGGATGACACATAATGACTAGATATTGAATTATTAGTGACTACACTGACCAGGTCAGTGGTGTGGTGTAGTAGGATGCTCTGGGGTTGTCTAGTTGATGTTCAGGGGAGAATTCTATCTGCTAATTTGGTGGTGCTGGACATGCATGGGTTTGATATCATTTTCGGCATGGATTGGCTCACAGCTAACTCTGCCATTATAGACTGTCATATGAGTGAAGTGATATTCAGTCCTCTCGGAAGACTAGAATTCAGATTTACAAGGTCACGAGTGCAATCTCTACCTCAGTTTGTTTCAGCTATTCAGGCGAGGGAACTACTTTAGAGTGGCTGTCAAGGATTTGTGGCCTTTGTGAAAGAAATGTCAAGGAATGAACTGAAACTCACTAAAATGCCTATAGTGAAAAAATTTACAGATGTGTTTCTAGATGAATTACCAAGTCTGCCACCTGATCATAAGGTAGATTTTCCTATTGATCTACTTCCAAGTACAGCACCGATTTCTAAAGCACCATATCGAATGGCGCCAGCAGAGCTAGTAGAACTGAAAGATCAGTTGCAGGATTTACTTGATAAGGGCTTTATATGACCAAGTGTATCTCTGTGGGGAGCTCCAGTACTATTTGTGAAGAAGAAGGACAGGTCTTTGAGGATGTGCATAGATTACAGGGAGATTAATAAAGTGACCATCAAGAACAAATATCCTCTACCCCATATAGATGATTTGTTTGACCAGCTCCAGGGTACATGAGTGTATTCGAAGATCGACCTCAGATCAGGCTACCATCAGGTAAAGGTGAGAGCAGAAGATGTATCGAAGACAGCTTTCAGGACCAGATATGGGCATTACGAGTTCCTTGTTATGCCGTTTGGTCTAACGAATGCTCCTGCAATATTTATGGATTTGATGAATAGGATTTTCTATCCATTTTTAGACCAGTTTGTTGTTGTTTTTATTGATGATGTACTGGTCTATTCGAGGATCTATGAAGAGCATGAGATACATTTGAGGCAAGTTTTACAAACACTCAGAGAAAAGCAGTTGTATGCCAAGTTCAGTAAATGTGAATTCTAGCTTGAGAAAGTTGTGTTTTTGGGGCATGTTATCTCAGGGGATGGAATTTCTGTGGATCCCAATAAGATTGATGCTGTAGTGAATTGGGCTAGACCAAGGAACATCGAGGAGATTAGGAGTTTCTTAGGGTTGGCTGGATATTACCATCATTTCATTGAGGGATTCTCAGCATTATCAAGGCCTTTAACACGGTTGACTAGGAAGGATGTCAAATTTGAGTGGGATGACAGCTGTGAGCAGAGTTTTCAGGAATTGAAGCAGAGGCTAGTCACAACACTAGTACTAATCATCTTGTCAGGGGGTGAGGGTTACGTTATTTATAGTGATATGTCTTTAAAAGGACTTGACTGTGTATTGATGCAGCATGGCAAAGTGGTGGCGTATGCATTCAGATAGTTGAAAGAATATGAGAAGAACTACCCTAACCATGATCTTGAATTGGTTACAGTGGTACACCCATTGAAGATTTGGAGGCATTACTTGTATAGCGATCGGTGTGAGATTTTCTCCGACCACAAGAGTTTAAAGTACTTCTTCACCTTGAAGGAATTGAATATAAGGCAGAGAAGGTGGTTAAAGTTAAATAAAGATTTTGATTGTACCATCAGTTATCACCCAGGAAAAGCAAACGTGGTAGCTGATGCTCTAAGCAGGAAGTCTAGGGAATCAGTGTTGGTGGCTATGGAGATCTAGTATCCGATCATGATGGATCTGGAGAGACTCCGCATCGAATTAGTCGAGAGTGATCCTCAGGTATGTATTGCCAGTTTAGTGGTACAACCTACTCTGCAAGAAAGAATTAAAGCTGCTCAGAAGGAAGACCCAGAATTAGCTGATGTATTAATTAGAGTGCAGAATGGTCAGGGGAGGAATTTTGTATTTCAGATGATGGAGCTTTGCGGTTCCGTTCCAGGTTATGTGTTCCTACTGATGTTGACATCAGATTGACTATTTTGGAGGAGGCTCATAGATCTTTGTATATAGTTCATCCCAGTAGTACGAAAATGTACAGGGATCTGTGAGAGTTTTACTAGTAGAGTGCTATGAAGAAGTAGATTGTCGAGTATGTAGCACAGTGTCTGACGTCCCAGTAGGTAAAAGCTAAGCACCAGAGGATGGCGGGTCAGTTGCAGCCGCTATTTATCCTAGAGTGGAAATGGGATCATATATCTATGGATTTTGTTTCAGGTCTGCCGTTGGCATTACATGGTCAGAATGCGATTTAGATGATTGTAGATCAATTGACTAAAACCGCCCATTTCCTTCCTATAAAGATCAACTACTCCCTCAACCGTTTGGCAGAGATTTACATTCAAAAGATAGTTCATTCTCACAGGGTGCTAGTATCTATAGTGTCAGATCGAGACCCGCGTTTCACATCACGTTTCTGGAAAAGCTTGTAGGAGGCTTTAGGGTCTCAACTATCATTTAGCATGGCATTCCATCTTCAGTCAGATGGGTAGATTGAGAGGACGATACAGATACTAGAAGATATGCTCCAAGCATGCGTATTAGATTTTGGGGGTATTTGGACTCAGTTCATGCCACTGGTAGAGTTCGTGCATAATAATAATTATCAGGCTAACATTGTCATGGCACCGGTTAAGGCTTTATAAAGTAGGAGATGTCGATCTCCTTTGTATTGAGACGAGATGGGTGAGCGGCGATTTGTGGGACCAGAGCTTGTGCAACAGGCGTATGATAAGGTTCGGCTCATCAGAGACAAAATCAGTGCAGTTTAGAGCCAACAAAAGAGTTATGCAAATAATCGCGGCAAGAATTTGGAATTTGATGTTGGTGATCATGTATTTTTGAAGATAGTTCCGTTAAAAGGAGTTATGAGATTTGGAAGGAAGGGTAAACTTAGCCCTAGGTTTATCGGTCTATTTAAGATTCTAGAGAAAGTAGGGTCGGTTGCCTATAAGTTAGCCTTACCACCTGTGCTATCCAAAATACACAACGTATTCCATGTCTTTATGTTGAGGAAATACGTCCTAGACCCTTCTCATATTATCAGTTATGGTGAATTAGAACTCAGTGATTCACTAGTCTATGAGGAGTTACTAGTGCAGATTTTGGATAAAAGGGAAGAAGAATTGCATAACAAGAAGATTCCTCTGGTAAAGGTTCTATGGAGGAATCATGCAATAGAAGAGGCTTCTTGGGAGCTCGAGGAACAAATCAGATAGAAATACCCACAATTGTTCCAAGAAGTTCAGATGTAACTAAGAAATGTAAGTAAATATGTAGTATTTTTTTTGCAGGTACATATAATAATTTAGTTAGTAGTAATATTTTAGTTTTGGAGGAAAATTTTTTTTTACTTATGTAATCTCCTAGGACTTGGAATGTAACCACGGTATTCCTTCACCATAAGTGAGGGTAAGTAATAAAATAAGTAGACCATTTGCCTTTAAGGGGTGATGAATTATATGAATAGTAAATTTTAAGGACAAAATTTTATAAGGAGGGGAGAATGTAATGACTCTAAGAATAATGATATTTAAATAATAGAGAAATGGGTAAATGGGAATATAAAAAGGCAGCAGCAGACTTCGTCGACGACGTGGTATTTTAGGCTCGTCGACGAGGGTACGCTTCGTCAATAAGAAAATACAGAGAGGATGTTTTTGGAAAATCTGAATTTTTTCGATGAGGGGGAGAGTTCATCGACGGGAAGCCTTTTTGACCTCATCGACGAGGTGACGTGGCTCGTCGAGGAAGCCCATAGTATAAATAGCCAAAAACTCAAATTTTTACACAGAAAATCAACAAAAATTCTCTCTCTCTCTCTCTCTCTCTCTCTCCTCTACGATTTCTCTCTCTTCTCTCTTCGATTCTGGCCTTGTTTCTCGCGGGATCGACGATTTGAGGCCACCACAACGCTCCTGGGGAAGTTTTCTCCAAGTCTGCCGAAGCGAATCGTTGGTGGGGCAGAGTTGGAATTCATCCCTGGGTTAAGATAAGGTTTTTCATGCAAAAGTTTGTCTTCCTATAGTTATAGGAAATGTTATTCATGGAAAAATACTGAAGTTTAGTTTTAGGAGTTGTCATTTTCAGGGTATTGAACGGGGAATCCTAAGGGTGTAGGACTAGTGAATTTTAGGGGATCTTTTCTCAGTAATCAGGTAAGGGAATAAACTAAAATAATTATCTTTCCATGAAAATTATTATTAATTAGAAGAATTATGTTCAGGAAAGTATGTGTTATATTTGTATATTATTGAGAAATGCATATTTGGGAAAAATACTGCTATTATGTTGAGATGTATACATATTAGTATGAAATGCCAGAAATATGATTTTAGAATAAAATGTATGGTTTTATACAGCATCGTGTGGCATGAATATTCTTTTACGTGGAAAGTACTATGATATGGCAAATTTTATGAATGAAGTATGTTTTCAGAAATTATGCAATAATACAGTACATTATGGTTTTAAAATACATGATAAATAAATGATTTACTCAGAATGATATGTATGGAATATTTAGCGCAAGGCCGTGATTGATAGTCAGCACAAGGCTGTGTTTTACGTATGATTTTGGCGCAAGGCCATATTTATGAATGTTCGGCCTAAGGCTGCAGATATGAAAGAAACTTGCGCAATGCCATATGTATGTATGTTATTTCATAAAATGCTATCAATCTATTCATGTTAGACAAGTATATTATCATGTATTATATGTTATCAGAACCCAGATGATAGTTCAGTCAATTACAGGAGCACAATACCGTAGCTATACAGATCAGATTATTATGTTCAGAGTTGTGCTAACCGCTCCTGCTAGTAGAGGGGGTGGGAGATGGATAGTTAATGTGGCTTTCAGTGTAGAGTTGTAGATGTCCACCTGGCAGTCCGGACCAATGTGTGACAGGCCCATCATACTTATAGACATTTTTGACTCGATAATGGTCGGCCAGCCATTGTCGGGTCCCGCCTTCGGGAAGCACAGCCTATTATAGGGGGTAATACATGACATTAGCTAGTTATCCATCTTAGGTAAATTTCAGTATTATCAATTATATCATACATTTCATGATCAGTATTATTATTAGAAATTATGAAAGTATATGATTATTTAGTATGTTATGATGAATGTTTTCCAGTTTATGAAATGAAATGTACTGCATATGTACCAAATATTCATGTTGCCACACAGTTGTATTTAGTTTATTTTCTCTTACTGAGAGGTGTCTCACCCCCAACATTAAATAATTTTCAGGAAACCCGAAAAGGCCGGCAGATCGAGGCCGCCATTGAGTTTGTTGTGCTACCCCGTTACGAAGGTAAGTTTGAACTTGGATCAGGAGATTTTTATGTGAGATTCTAGAGACATTTTTTTTGTATTTTTGGGAGTTTGTATGTAAACACCATGTTATGGATTATATTTGACTCTGGCATTAAGTACCTTGTGATTATGAGATTGGGATTTATATTTACTGCTGCTAAGTTCCGCTGTGTATGACAGATGTCCCCGTTACCCATGGGTTCGGGTTGACTATTTTACTTATTATATTTTATTATATGATAAGATAAGCAGGTCGTTACATGAACCCACCCCCTTGTGAAATGAATAATGCCACATACGACACCCAATTTATAGATAAACCTCCAATGTACGGTCATATTGACATAGATGCTGTAGATTTAACTGCAGAAAATGAGCTTCCTATACGGGCGACTCGTTAGGATGAATACTCTGAGCTGAGTAGGGGGATTCTATTCGAGTCAAAGGATTAGCTGATAGTAGTAGTGCGTATGTGTCACACTCAAACCCATCATGACTTCCATGTTGTGCGATCTACCCCAATGTTATGGGTTATTAAGTGTAAGGAGTTCAATTGCGAATGGAGAGTGCATGCAATGTATCGGATGAAACACTGATTATTCAAAATTACCTAATATGGTGGTCGGCACATGTGTTTGAATGAACTTTACTCGCAGGACCATAACCAAATCACATCGTCCCTCATTGCTAAGGAGATAGTGAATATGAAAGGGGAGATGCGTCGACATCAATCTCCGCATCGAAAGAGTTTATAGATGGTCGCTTCAGCTATTCAATCACGTATATGAAGGTTTGGTTGGGCAAACAAAAGGTAATTGCCCAAGTATTCGGCGATTGAGAGATGTCCTATCAAACGTTGCCGAAGAAGATAGAAGTGATGTGCGCGTACAATCTTGGGACTATAGTCAAGTGGAGAAGGACTTTTGTTCTAGGTAGCGCGAACACTGCAACATTTGCATCCGTATTTTGGTCATTTGCAGCATCTATTCAGGGTTTTTGTCATTGCCCTCCCAATATATGTGTGGATAGGACACACTTGTATGGTAAGTATAAGGGCAAACTCCTAATTGTGACGTGCCCGGATGCAAATAGGCAAATATTTCCTCTTGCATTTGCTATTGTCCAAGAGAAAAGCTTGGACACATGGAATTGGTTTCTATGTTGTCTTTGTTCCATTATCAATAAGGACAACATTTGCCTAATATCATATCGACATCCAGGAATTCTCGCTGCAGTGCAACGCAATCCTGATTGGCAACTACCATGTGCCCACCACTGATTCTACCTTTGATACATGGTCAGCAACTATAATACAAAAGTATAAAGTGTCAATCTTAAGCATATGACTCAACGAGTAGGAATGGAGCATCAGGTAAGAAAATTTGACAAGTGAATGGAGAGGATATTCGATGACACCTTTCTAAATTAATTATATCTTCTGAAGAAAGACCACATGTCTTTCTAAATTCTTGGCATTCAGGCTGAGGCAGTGAGACTGAAGCCTTTTCCTGTAATAAGTATATAATGACTGTTACGTGGCTTTTTTCCTATTGAAGGTTGGTCATTATACTTGAATAAGGATAAACCAAATCAAAATATATTAAAGCAAAAAAATCCATCCATCTATTACCTCCTACTCTTATAGGCTCACATTTTAGAAATTTCATCAAGACATTATTTGACAAGTAAATAATGCTTGCATGAAATTCATAATGGTGACGCCAAATAAGTACCATGAATTCTGCATGCACAAATTGTATGATCTACTACAATTAAGACAAATAAATAAGTGACTTGAAATTCCTTACGTAGAAGTGTTGAATTTAATAAGTGTTAAAAATAAGTGTTGGATTGGAGAAGCCCTGAAAATTATAAGTGGCATTTGATTGTATTTAAATAAGTGTTATTATTAGTTTTAAATATAATTTAAAATAGAATTATTAAGAGTTTTAGTTAACAATTTCAATAATAATTGTTTTTAAATAAAAATAATCTTGTTATTAGTATACATTTATAACGTATGACTGTTATATTAATTTATGATAAAAATAATATTTTTAATTAAATTAAAATTTTAAATTTATTCATTATGAAAATTTAAATTAATAAATGATTCTTCGCTCCAAAAATTTAATTTATTATAATTATAATAAATAAATAAATAAGGAGAACACAAAAAATTGAAACAATCCATGTAACAAATTGTAGTTAAAAATATTTTTGAAAATGACATACTTTGGATTATTAAGAAAAAAAAAATTGAATGCATAGTAAACCTCACTGCTTGGTTTAGCGAGATTTAAACAAATCTTGCTGAAACAAACAAAATTTAAATGGTAGCTTAATTGAGTGTTGACGCGTGGCAAGCAAATCTCGCTACTTGGTCTAGTGAGATTTGTCTAGGAAAAAAGCTGATCTTGACACGTGGCAAATCTCGCTACTTGGTCCAGTAAGATTTGTTTAAATCTCGCTGGACCAAGGAGCAAGATTACGTAAGCGTCATTTTGGAAAATATTTTCCTGAACAAGGTATTATTTAATATATGATTTTAAAATAATGATAAATCGGGAAAAAACTCCATGTTTTGAAGCAAAAGTTAAGCGAGTTGTCGTTGTGTCCTCTGTAGCTGCAATTTTCATGAACCCCGGTTGGCCCAAGGGTAAAGTGAAGGATAAAAATTGTTGGTCTAACAAGGAATATTGCAGGAATACAAAGGTAACCAATTGGAAAACACTAGGAACAATATATAGGTTAATATCGTCAAAGCACTTTAAACAATGATGATATAACCACCAAGACTAACACAAAGGTCTTCGAAAATTAATTTGGTTTTATGTTTGGGAGATCAACTACAAAGTTATATATATTTTAAGAAAATTAATGAAAAAATTTAGGGAAAAAAAAGGATTTGTCTATGGTATTTATTGATTTAGAGAAAGCATATGATAGGGTACGTAAGGAAGTTTTATGATGGGTTTTAGAAAAAAAAAAGGTGTATATTTTGTAATTTGAAATTTTGAATAAATAATAATAATAATAATAATAATAATATTGTTCACAAAAAAAAAATAAAAATAAATGAAGACTCTCATGCCACGTTTCGTTATGGGAATAGGAAAAGAATAGAATGAAAACTTAAATAGTAAAAACAATGAAATAATTTAGATTTAATAGTTTTTTTTTTCAAAATTTATACATGGAATTAAAAATTAAAATTTATGATAAAAATATACCTTTTCAACTTTCATTACAAATTTAAAAAATTTAAAAAAAAAAAAAAAAAAAAAACAAGGTGTCTTTTGTAATAATATGAAAACTTAAATTGAAAAATAAAAATGCTTTCCACAAGTGAACAATGCTAAATTATTTTTTTATTATTTTTCATATTTTTATAAAAATATTAGTAAATTGAAAAACAACATGGAATTTCTGTAATTTTTGAAGAAAATGAAAAACAAATATTTAAACCCTAATAGTTATGTCTTACTCAGAGATAACTAGGTAATATCACATAACTATAATTATAAAAAAATAAAAAAAAAAAGACATATACACATGTATTACTTGTGTCTGAATACTATTATAATTAAATTGAGTTTAATCACATAAAAACTAATTAACTGTAATATGTCTAGCTCAGCTAGCACTTTTTTTTTCTTTCTTTTTCCTTTATTAGAAATAAAAAATTTAAGAGTATTCAACACCAGTATTTTAACATGGTTCGACACCAAGTTTATGTTCACGCCTTGAGACCAACTCAAGGATTCCACAATCCACTATCCAAACTCCTTTCATCGGTGGAGAAGCCTTACAACGAGAGAACAAATCTCTCAACACTCACCAAGAGCCTTCACACGGGAACAAATCCTATCGCTCACCAAGAGCCGTAAGGTTCACCAAGAAGCCTTGCAAAACAGCTCACCAACAACCCTCACTAATTGGTTCACAAAGAACCTTTTACAATAAGAAGATGAATTACAAGATGATGCTCCTCAAATGAGATTATATCAATTACAAAGTAAACCTCACACTATTCTCTCAAGGAATGATTCAAACAAGATTGGAGAGTAAGAGAGAATGAGCACTTAAGATGATGAACCATATGCAAAGTGCTTAGGGTTGGTATTCAAAATATATTTTTCACTACGATTATCAAAACCATTTTTAAACAAGTCTAAGAACTTGTATTTATAGCCAAAAACCTATGCTAGTTGTTATCTAATCGTTGGAAGCGAGTTCCAAAAGAAACTAACCGTTTTCTAGCCATTGGTATTTAGATAACAATGCAAATTGTCGACGAGTGACATCAATTCGTCGATGAGTCACCCTGATTCGTCGACGAATCACCCTGAGTCATCGACGAATTACCCCTTTTCGTCGACGAGTCAGTTGAGCATAAAAACTCGTTTGGCTACCAGAAAAACGTGTCGACTATTCAATACCATTCATCAATGAGTCCCTGCAATTCGTCGATGATTGACTTGGGTAGAAACTCAATTAGGCTACTAGTTTTATTAGTCAATGACTATACCCAATTAGTCGATGATTATTTTTTCATACCAAAAAGCCTTTTAATGACTTAGGTCATTCTTGGAAAAAAAAATATATGAAGGATATTAAGTCTAATGAAAATTAATACTTGTCAAAATGAGTTTCCCTTTGAATATAAGATATCTTGTTTATTAAAATACATTTGAAAGCTTATTTTGATATCTTATATGCTAGAATGTCCTTTATAAAAATATACTTGACTTTCTTGAATCTTTAGGACATAAAACATATTTTGACAAAACCAAGACTAAGTATGTGAAAGTTCATAATATCAAGATGTTTGAAAACTTGTCCCTTTAGAAAACATATTTGAGTATAGGGTGCTTTTGACAAACTCCTTATTTTAACTTTGAAAACTATGAATGTTGAGTTTGTGACTTAGTGAAATCTTAATACCCTTGTGTCCTAGTATGTATCTGCAATTGCTCAACTCTTACTCAGAAATTATGTATGAAACAAAATCGCAAGAATTACAAATATACTACCTCAGACACTCCACATTACATATATTTCTACATCAAACTTCCTTTGGTTGTGCTTGAATTCTTTCCGAGTGAGTGTCCATCTGATCTTTCTTACTTGACGTTTACTCGGTCCGATCTTTGCCTTTGATCAAGTACCTTCATGTATTTGCCACTTGTACCTTTTTGATGATGTCTAACCTATTAAGAATTTACTTAATCTTTGTATTTGTGTTTGTAGTTACCATAACTTAACATACAAAGATTAGTTCACCTAGAGCCATAAATGAATTTTTATCATCAAAACATGACAATAAAGATTACGTAGCCATCAAGGCTAACAATCTCCCCCTTTTTTATGATGGCAAACCATTGGTATTCTCTATAGGGTATAATTTCAAACTCCTCCTTAATTTATGCATATTGTTAAATAAGACTAATATTTTCTCCCCCTAAGGTATAATAAAGACATTCATATCTATGGGAGCTTTAAGATGCAATTCATAAAGTAGAAAGTTCATTTAAGATAAGAATAAAGAAATTGAACTTTTATATCACCACATAAGAATAAACAAATTGAGCTTTTATATCACCACACGCATTTCTCCCCCACATACATTTCTCCCTAACACCACATTATTTCTACCCTTTGGATCATCATAAAAAAAGAGGTACTATTCATTTGGCTAAAATAATTTCTCCCCCTTAAGATCAATTTGCATGGTGGTGAGATGAGTATGTGCTAAACACATATGCCAGATGTTGGTGTTAGACCATAACATGCCTAGATTGACTTCCTAACTAACTCATGAATGATGATTTAGAATGACGCCATTTGTTGATGGATCAATCATTTAATGTTAATCAAACATGGACACTTTCCATAAAGAATTCATGCTTGTGATTTAAGCATGGTAGGTATGTCCTTACTACTTGGCAATAAGCATTTAGATATAAACTAGGCTTTATTTGACAATGCTCTTCGTTAATAGGAGACATGTTCTCCTAATTTTCCACTAAAGGGAAGGTATTCTTCAAATATAACATATGCTCACAATGATGCTTCATTTGAATACCACTTGTTATGATTATATATACAAAAATTCAACTACAAGAATGCTATGTTTTAGATATTCTAACTATGTATCCAAACAAGAGCATATATCATCAAAACAAATTATGTGATTAAGGAACACATCTCTTTTCCATAAGAGATGGATTTACCTATCATAGCATGCTTTTAAACTTATATTCAAAACCTTAGTAATTCACATGAGAAAAACAAGGTTTTTCCATTTGCCACTCAAAAATTTATTCCTAAAGAATAAGTTTTGAATACATGCTATTTCATCCCATAAACAATAGTCAATACTTCAAAAAGAAATAAACCAATCAATAAGGGTATATATACAATTAAAGCGTCATATTGGCTTTATAATTTGAACTCATCAATATTGGCAAGATTCTCTAAAATTCTCAACAAAGTAATCAAATAATTTAAAATGCACAATCTGGGATTTTTATACTTCGAGCACATCATATTCATCACATTCCCTTTCTATTTTTGCCTAGGTGTAGTAAGTCTACCTAAATCCTATTTCCTAATCTTAGGTTCTAAGAAAGCAAAATTTGAACAATAGTAAGTAGTTTAAGGTACTCATTCTTCCTTGGGTCCCAACGAGTTGGTTTTCTTCACTACCCATTCAAACTTCCTTTCTTTGCCTCTAACTCCTCTGTAAGGGCAACAATATTGGATATGACCCTTTCTTTCACAATATAGACAAATTTTATTTGTATTTAAGGGTTTTGACTTATTTGCATTATTTTTGCTTGTTGAGGCATAACCTTGTGATTTATAAGAGGATTTAAAATTCTTTTTGAAAACAATATTTCTTTTAACTCCCAAAAACTTTTTGGAGTTTTCTTTTCCTCTTGTGGCTTAACCATGATCTTCATCGTTCTTTTTCAAGAGAGTGTTTTCTTTCAAAACATTTCCAATTTGAGTTTTCAAATTTCCTACTTCTTGAAAAGATTCATGGTTTTTTTTTAGTTTTTTCAATAAGCTCCTCATTTTATCCTTTTAACGGAGGCATTTTCATCTTTCAAGGAGGAAAAAAGACAAGGTTCTTTTCCTTTGTATTCTGACAATTTTTCCTCCAAGTTTTCTATTTTTACTTGCTCTTTTTGAGAATTTTAAGCAAGCTCCTCATTTTTATTTTTTAAAAGAACCATTTTCTTCTTTCAATGAGGATTCTCTTTGTTTAGACATAGCAAGCTCTTTCTCAAAATTTTTGTTCCTTCTTTTTACTAAAACTAATTCATCATACAATTTAGCACAATTATTCACTACTTAATCATAAGAAGGAATATATTCATCATCATCTTCCAAACTTATTTCCCCTCGTTCATTGGCTGAGAAGCAATGTGCTTCTCCTAGTGTGTCTTGGTGAGTAGCACTAGATGAATCTAAGGTAACACCTATTTCTTTCTTAGGCTCTTCATAGGTGTTTTGAAGCAAATCCCACATTTCTTTTGCAGTTTTGCATTCACAAACACGACTATATTTAACATCATTTAAAGCACAAAAAATAAAATGTTTTGCTTTAAAATTCAATTCAACTAACCTCTTTTCTCTTTTTGATAGCTCCATTATAGGCTTTTGAATATCCTCATTCTTGTCATTCTTCTTTGTGAATGAGAAGTCTCCTTTGGAGATGATCTCCCACAAATCCAAGTTGTGTGCTTGAATGAAGACGACCATTTGATTTTTCTGCGCGAGGTAGCCGGTGCCTTTGAACATTGGTGGTTGATAAAAAGATCATCCTAGGGAGGAGGAGGAGTTCATCGAATAAGCCATTGATATTTATGCTCTGGAATTTACTCCAAAAATTAAGCGCCTCACTTTGATACCAATTGTCGGCCTGTGTGTGTGTTGTCTAGAAGGGGGGGTCAAATGGACTCTTTCGTGTATTTTCACTTTTCTGTACAAAATAAAATTCTTGGCAAGATACAAAAAATTTTATCACAATATAAATGTAAATCATGCATAAGACACAAATTTAAGAGTATAGAGAAGAGAAAGCTCAACACCGGTATTTTATCGTGGTTTGGCACCAAGCCTACATCCATGCCTTGAGACTAACTTAAGGATTCCACAATCCATAATCCAAACTCCTTCACCAGTGGAGAAGGCTTACAATGAGAGAACAAATCTCTCAATGCTCACCAAGAGCCTTCACATGGGAAAAAATACCACCACTCACCAAGAGCCACAAGGTTCACCAAGAGCCTTGCAAGACGATTCACCAAGAACCTTCACCAATTGGTTCACAAAGAACCTTTTACAATAAGAAGATGAATTACAAGATGATGCTCCTCAAATGAATTGATATCAATTACAAAGCAAACCTCAAACTATTCTCTCAAGGAATGATTCAAACAAGATTGGAGAGCAAGAGAGAATGAGCACTTAAGATGATGAACTATAGGCAAAGTGTTTAGGGTTGGTATTCAAAAGATAATTTCACTAGGATTATCAAAACCATTTTTAAACAAGTCTAATAACTTGTATTTATAGCCAAAAACCCATGCTAGTTGTTATCTAACCATTGGGAGCAAATCCCAAAAGAAACTAGTCATTTTCTTGTCGTTGGTGTTCAGATCACGATGTGAATCATCGATGAGTGCCATTAATTTGTCGACGAGTCACCCTGAGTCATTGACAAATTATCCCTTTTCATCGACGAGTCGCCTGGGTAGAAAAACTTGTTTGGCTACTGGAAAAATTCATCAACAATTCAATACCATTCGTCAATGAGTCCCTACAATTCGTTGATGATTCAATGTCATTCATCAATGATTGACTTGGGCAAAAACACAATTAGGCTATTGGTTTTATTAATCGACAACTACACCCAATTAGTCAATGTTTGCCCTATTTTTTCATACCAAAAAGCCTTTTAATGACTTAGGTCATTCTTGGACCAAAGTATATGAAAGATATTAAGTCTAATGAAGATTAATACTTGTCCAAATGAGTTTCCCTTTGAATATAAGATATCTTGTTTATGAAAACACATTTGAAAGCTTATTTTGATATCTTATATGCTAGTATGTCCTTTATAAAAATATACTTGACTTTCTTGAGTCTTCAGGGCATAAAACATGTTTTGACAAAATTGGGACTAAGTATGTAAAAGTTCATAATACTAAGATGTTTGCAAACTTGTCCCTTTAGAAAACATATTTGAGTATAGGATGATTTCGACAAACTCTTTGTTTTAACTTTAAAAATTATGAATGTTGAGTTTATGACTTAGTGAAATCCTAATACTCTTGTGTCCTAGTATGCATGTGCAATTGCTCAACTCTTGCTCATAAATCATGCATGAAACAAAACTGCAAGAGTTACAAAATATACTAACTCAAACACTCCCCATTAAATATATTTATACAGTAAACTTCCTATGGTTGTGCTTGAGTTCTTTCCGAGTGAGTGTCCATCTGATCTTTCCTATTTGGCTTATACTTGGTCCGATCTTTGTCTTTGGTCAAGTACCTTCATGTATTTTCCACTTGTACCTGTACTAAACATGATCTGCAAATATGTAATACACTTGGAACAAAAAATAGGTTAATATCATTAAAACACATTAAACATGATTATGTAGCCACCAAGGCTAACATGCATGTTTGCTTAATATTTGGGTTGCTTCAATAGGATATGTTATTTCATGTGTATATGGTATGCTTGGATTTATGACATGATGAGCTTTGAGATTGCATTTGAGTTGTGAAAGAATTGCAATGAAAGAAAATGAAAGTAACTATAATGACTCGAAAAATAATGATAATTAAATATTTAAGAGAGAGGGAAATGGAAACAAAAACAGAAGGAGATAGTAGGCTTCATCGACGAACATTTTGCATTTGTCGATGACATTGTATTTTGGAAGGAAAAACCCGGAAGTAGCACACAGGGACTCGTCGATGAACATAGGGAGTTTGTCGACGAGTGCAGAAAGGAATTCGCCGACGAAGCTACACCTCATCGACGAGAAAATACCGAGAGAGGTTTCGGGGCTACCTGAATTTCATTGACAAGGGAGCAAGGTTCGTCAACAAAATTATTGAAAGATTCATCGATGAGATGATGTGTCTCATTGACGAAGGCCATAGTATAAATAGTGTTTAACTCGGATTTTTGATGAAAATATCGCCAGAAACTCTCCCCTTCCTCTCTCTACGTCCCTCTCTCCTTCTCTCTTCATTTCTGGGCCTGTTTCTCACTGGATCGAAGATCTGAGGCTACCACGGCGCTAATGCTTGATCCAAATACATATCACAAGGACACGACACATATTTTCCACGTATGAAGATTCTTCAACCGATTAATGCCTCAGACGTATTCACGACAAGTTTGTGAATGAGTTGATCTAGGGTGGTCTCAGTTGGATATGGCGAGTAAGTAAGAAGATGCTAGGGTGAAGGACCCGACACCTCATAGATAGGCTAGATCCTTTCTAGACTAGTCCACTCCATATACTTAGCGTTGTTCCTTTTAATATGTGGAATGTTTGATCGCAACACTCCTTCTCACATATGATGAGTGAACCCATTTTCTTTGAGTGTTGTTGAAGGTATACCAGTTAGGTTGAGTCAAAGCGACCGTTCTGTAGGTGTCCACTGGCATCCTAGGTGTACTGAGTCACACACATCACACACACCTCGAGAGTTTACTTGTTTATACTCGAACTTATATGATTGCATTAACTCTAAATGTGCCATTGATTGACTTCATGTGAGTATACTACTCTCAAATCACATATAAGCGATGAAACTTGCATGAGTGACGTGCTTTGGAGTCGTGTGCATTGAATATGAACGAGCTTGTGTGAAATTCAGTTATGTTCTTGTATGTGAAATGGTATGCTTGTGTTGCATGTGCATTGATTTCATGATCACCGGAGTATGTAATTGTAGACACCACCCTGAGATTCATTCACATCATTTTCTAGAGACTAGCAAAACGTTAGTTGGGGGGTGTGATTATGCGTCAAAACTGCGTAATTGGGCATCTTAACCCGGGCTTTATGGTTTATATTTTTAACTAAATGTCCAAATTTGTTCAATATTTTAACAAAGTGCCAAAATCATCATTCTTGAGTTTTATTGTGCAATTTATGAATTTTTGGTAATGTTTTATAGCAGGAAAATTTTCGGGAACCAAAACCAACACTTGTTCGTATTTCGTGCATAACTTTTTTGTCCAAGCTTCGATTGAGACGATTCAAATTTTTGGAGAAATAGAAAAGGATTATCTACAACTTTCATGTTTTGAGTTTTATGAGAAACTAGCTCCAATAGAGTTAGATTTGTGATGAACATAGAATGAAAAAAATGAAAAAAAAAAATATAACAATTCGGGTCAACTCCAATTGGGTCAAGTTGCTGGGTTGGTTGGATCCGGGTCTAGGGCTTTCCCCCCTATCCTTAAATTCCCTTCTCTTCCTCCCCCTGCGCAGGTAGCCCCCGGGGCTCCCCATTCTCCTCTTCTCCTTCTTCTTCTTCTTCTTCTTCTTTAGTTTGTTTTTTTGTTCTTTTCAATTCTGCTTTGCTCCTTCTCTGATCTCTCATCCTTCTTCCCTCTCCATCTCCATCCCTCCTCTGTTTTTTTTACCCCCTTGCAGCTTCTCTTTCCTTCTTCAACCTCCCTCTACCTTCCGGTTGCAGCTCCAGCCGAGCAAATCTCCCACGGCCAGCCTACCATCCAACCATCCGAGTGTACCTCCAGCAGTAGCAACAACCGAGCCAACTCTCCTTTGCCAACACCAGTGCTACTGTGCAGCAGCTTGGAGGAGAGCAGCTGAAAGTAGGGACCAGAAAACAGCAGCTAAGGTTGCTGTGTGTAGGGAAGAAAAGGAGGTTCAGCCATAAGAAAAGAGGAACACAGCAGCTTAAGCTGCTATGTGCAGTGCATCCTCGGCCAACCAGCAACACACCAGACTACCAGCAGCTGCCCTCAAAGACACCAGCAGCAGTTCCATCTCATAGGCCCCTGCTTTACTCTCTCTCTCTCTCTCTCTCTCTCTTCTCTCTTATTTTCTTTTCTTTCTTTTATTTTCAAAATTGCAACTGAATATTTCTTTTCTTTTTATTTAGTTATTTATTAGAGTTTTTGAAAAACTTGTTTGAATGAGTGTTAAATAATTTTAATTTGTTTTAGTGAAGTTTAATTTTTATTTGTTTATGTTTATCTTAATTAATGTTACCATTAGATTTGAAGAATTTAATTTAGTTTCTTTTATTTATTTATCATTTGGTTTAGTTAGGGTCGGTTTTGTTAAAGTTCGTGTTTTACCGTATTCCATTATCGTTTGAATGTTCCTTTTTCATTGAAGTTTATGGTTGTGTTTAAATTGTGATTGAGGTTCAAGTTCGTGTTAAAGGTTCAATTTTTATTGTATGCATTTGTGTCCGATTGAGTTTCCATCATTGTGCTTTAATTCCATGCTCAAAGTTGCCATTTTTAATTAATGCATGTTTCAATGTTTCCTTGAGTAGGCTAGGGTTTTCATTCTTGCTGTTTTATTTAATAAATGCTAGTGTTAGGGTTTAATGTGCGTGTTATTTAATTTTGTTAAGAATAAATCTAAACAATTTTGAAAATCCGAATCTGAACCGAGTTCAGTGCATTTTTAATTTCGATTGGAAGAACGTAAAATCTGAGATTAAACGCATTCCCTGAGGAGACGATCTAGCCCTTGGGCTAAATATTACACGACGTAACTCCTATACTTGGGATAGCTTTTCAAAGTTAAGGTAAGAGAAATATGCTATGTTAGGAGTTTTCATAATGCTATTAGAGATTTCATAGACATATATTTATACCAGATTAATTATACAGTATTTACAGAATATGAGTTTAAATGCTTGTGTGGCCTGAGTAGATTTTCATGAGATGAAGATATTTATATAGCTTTTATAATATATCATACTATACTAAATACAAAGATATAGACAGTATATACAGTGAATATAGTTTTTCCCAGCATATGGAGTTATACAAAATATACAAATATAGATATATATTCATAGGGATTATACAGAGAAATTTACATGCATATACAGCTTTTATATGAATAGTTTCATGGAACAGATATATATATATATATATATATACATGTATACAGACTTACTTAGATCAGTATATATATTACAGCTTTATACAGAACAGTATGTACAGTGTTATAGCATGCTATGTTTCTTATTACCATAACATACAGAGTATACAGACAGAGTATATAAACAGAGTATATAGACAGATATACAGAGGTAGCATCAAGATGCTACAGATATAGTATACATAGATTATAGTATTTACAGTATAGAAAGATAGCGTTATGGTAATTTTGAAAACATGATGAAAACAGTAAAAGAGCACGGGACCATTGCTATATACAGATAGAGTGCAACCACATATCTCAGATAGTATGTGGGTACCGTCAGCCGTGCTCGGAGAGGTTGTAACTCCCTAGTTCACTAGGTGGAGGGGGCCAGTTTTGACGAGGTAGTAACTAGTCCCGAGCTTAGGAGTGGATGCAGTTTGGTCGGGTTGAGGTAGTGTAGAGTATATTGACTTATTTGGAGGGCCGACCAGATGAAGTCCCACCTACGGGCCACACAACTCTATCATGAGGGGTCAAATCATGACGTACAGAGTCCTAGGGATAAAGCACAGTTATGTTTATGTATACAGTTTTACAGTATATGATGAGTATAGTATGATATTATTAGTATGAAAAGTAGAAAATACATATGATATAGTATATTTTAAATTGTGAAAGAAAGATATGCTTTACAGATTATTTATTGCATTACAGTTCAGTTACTACTTAAAAGTATCCTTAACTTAGTTGCCACACACTAGTAATAGCATATTTCCACTTATTAAGCGTCGACTCACCCCATTACTTTAACATTTTTCAGGTGAGCCAGTTAGGCAAGCAGATTAGGCTCGCAGATAGGGAGTGTTTGATCACCCTAGTTATAGGGTGAGCATTTGACAGAGTTGTGTATATTTTTGAGTAGATGATGTTGAAAGGGTATTTTTGTATAGTTATGGTCTGTATATACTAGATTCTGGTATTGTATAGTATGTATTTGAATGGTTGTATGATTTATGTTTCCGCTGCTTAGGTATGAATATAGATACACAGACATATATATATATATATATATATATATATATATAATGGTAAGAATTTTGAGGATGTTACAGTAACTATAATTAATTAATCTGATGACCAAACCTAAAAGTGGTGTGACAATGTTCTTCTTAAGATTTTTGAGTTGAGAGAAACCTTATGACTCTGACGAGATATCCGATGGTCATAAGGTGGAATAATATCTAAAGGGAGGTAACGTAATTAAATTGAAGAATCAAATACTTTGTTTAATTAATGCTTGAACATCTTGATATTACCATCATATAGTTCGAAAGGACGGGCGTGTAAGGGTATTAGCTCCTTCCCTTCATATAAATGTATTTTCAAATTTGGGCTTTAGTACACAAATTATTGGTTCTTTAGATCCTAGGAGTGGCCAATGAACCTTAATATTAAAACTAATTAAGTTAAGTTTTCTAACCTCACCTAAGACAGTAGGTTAGTGGCAACTCCACTAACATATTTTGATCCACATGTCATTCCCTAATTCTGATTTCATGCCTCAAGTCGTCAGTTGTATTAAGGTGGTTCGAAAATTCATCTTGATAGCCATAAGCCTTTGAAACGTGTTGACACTAGGTTTAATAGACTTCTTTAATGTGGTAATAAAGGCTTCATACATGATAATGATAGTCTTCATGTAGAATGATAGCGGTATGAAAGGTCCACATGATCGATTGGGTCAAAATTGTCATCATATGATTCTATGATTGACATTTGAAACCCAATAGGAAGGGCCCTTGCATGATTCTTTTCTTAATGGGGGTTTCTTGTTTTGGTATTTTGGTACATATTTTATGACATTGTTGTGCTTATTTAACGTATGATTGGGTTATTGCTCAAAGGGCCTAAACACCCTTCAACTTCTAAGTCTTTCACTCAACTAAAAAATGTGGTGGATCTTCTTACCACTTGCAATGGACATCTTTTGCTTTATTAGACTCTCAAATTGAGATTGTTTTTGGTGGGGGAGTTTGTTGTTAGTGGACGTTCAATTTTCCACTATAATAACCCAAAAAAAAAAATTTGTACAATAATGGTCATTTAGTTAGTATCAAAACGAAAGTGTTTCTCTGTTAGGATCCTTGATTCCATGTTTGATGCCTAAGAAAGACCTTATTTATGCGAGTGCTTAGAGACCATTGAGGCTCAGTCACTCCCTGGAGGTCGGCTTGGTCAAAATCGAATTTCATATGACAAACAAGGTAGACATTGTTTGTATACATAAATAAGTACATAAAATAATGTTTTGACCGATATAATTTGTAGAAATATATGATAAAATAATAATAATATAGGTATCCAATGCGGGGCCCACAAGACCATGTAGGGCCAACATGAGTCCCGAGGCTGTGTGGGGGTCATGAGTCTCGAAACTGTGTAGGGCTCATAAAACTGTATGAGAACTATTGGAGTTACATAGGACCCACTTGGGTCTCAAAGTTGTGTGGGGCCCACAAGACCATGTGGGGCCCACATGAGTTTTCAAAATTCGAACTTAATTCTTAAAAAAAAAACTAAAACATAGCTTAAAAATAATAACAATGATAATAATAATAATGTTTTTTTAAAAAATATTAGAAATTTAATTAAGTAATTAATTAATTGAGTAAATTAATCAAATGGGAGTGTTGGCAAGCACTCCCATTTTCCCCACATGATCCCCATCCCATACTTAGCCCAGATCTAGCCCATCCCATGCTCATTCTTTAATTTAAAAAAAAAATTATAATTTCACCCCTCTCCCCACACTTTTACAAATTTCATTTCTTCCCCAAAATTTTTCTATAAATAGGAAGCTCTCAACCTTCATTTTTCACAAAAATTTTTCAAGGAAGAGAATGATTAGTGAGTGAAAGAATTAGTGGTAGAGGGAGAATTTTGGTTATAATTAAATTCTCACTCACCTACTCTTTCCGATCTCTTTTTTTTTTTTTTTTTTTTTGAGATATTCGTTGTGTTCAAGGTAAAGGAAAAAGTAAGTAAATTTGATTATGTTAGGCTTTTATTAAAATTCATACCCAAGTTTATTTGTAAGTAAATTTGATTATGTTAGATTTTCATTTAAAATTTATACCTGAGTTTATTTGTAAGTAAATTTCGATTATGTTATTTAGTTTCATAAAATTCCTCTGAATTTATTTTTACGCATATTTAATTATACCAGTTTTAATCTTTAATATTCTTGCATTTATTTTTGGGTTAAAAAATGTTCTATTCCACTCAGGTAATTTTCAGCATTTCTTTCTATTCAAAAATATATATATTTTTTTTAACACAAAAATTTTGTGACATGAGTTTATTTCTACATTGCATGTTTCATGAAAATATGAGTAAAGATGAGATTTTCACTATATTATTTTAAATTGCATAAATTATAATAAGATGGTTTTAAAACCCCTTATGGCAAAAGAAGTTCAAAGTTATAGATGTTCGGTATCGTAGTTTAAAGTTTAAACGGATTCGAGTGCACCCACACTAGTTACAAAGTGGTTTTATATGTTAGTGGATTTCTTTTGAGTGCAAACTTGGTTCCAGACCAGGACTTAATAAGAAAAATCTCACTTAATGATTATATACGTTGATTTAGTTTGGTCGGCCAGTCAACTAAGTCCAATCTTCAGACCGCACAACCCAGTCATGGGGGTAAACATGACTTATGGCTAACAGGCCTAAGGGTGATTTTTACAATATAAGTTTATACATATTTAATTATGTGTACAAAGTTATTAATAATTTGAAGGAAAGGTATATGTTTATATGAAAATGACCATTCTTGTGCCTAAATGACGATCTAAAAGAAACGTATAAGGAAAAGTATATATATGTATATAATTAAATATTTATACAGTTTTAAAGTTAAAAGTTTAATTAACAATCACAGTATATGGTTATTAAATTTTACTGTTATAGTTGATGGTAAAAATTTTATACAGAAATTTTTAAATTTACATTTATTTTAGAAGCAGTTTTGAAATTATAGTATTAAATATTGTTTTACGATATTTTAAAAGTTCATTTTGGCCACACACTAATAATAATTTTATTTAGTTACTGAGTGTCGTCTCACCCCAATCATATTTTACATTTCAGATAACTCTGAAGGGCATATCGGAAATCAGGCATAACAAGCATGCGGGTGGGGATAGAAAAATAAAATTTGATTAGAAATATTAGCATGATGTCAATGCTTGTGTAATTTCTTTTCTTTTGGAAAAAATGATTGTAATATGGTTAATTAGCGCTCTGGTTTAATAATAAGTGAGTTTATTTACTTTCGCTGTAAATCAATGGTAAAAAGTAAATATCCCAGATCCTTCAGGGTTGGGATATTACATTTGGTATCAGAGCAATAGGTTATAGGTTCTGTAGACTTTAAGAAATAATTTTAGCAAAGCATAGGCATAAAACATGATGTGGGTAAGATCGGGTGAACTAGGATGTTTTTCTTTTGCCTATAACTTTGATTAAACTTTAAAGATAAGGTTATGATTTTAAAATAACTCTTGTCCTTTCCCTTAGAATGGACCTGAAGAACAACAACGTGAGTGTTGAAGGAAACGAGAATAATATGGGGACTTGCAATGGAGAAGACATCAATGCTACTACAGTGTTGCGTGATATGGCACAAGTCATGGTGGAATTTCTATGGAACTCTAAGGAACAGAATGGTCCACCAACCTAGGAAGGTTGTATGATTGAATAGTTTACTCGAATGCACCCTCCAACTTTTGAGGGAAAAGGTGATCCAATTGCTGCAAAAGATTGGATGCAAGCAATGGAAGAAATACTATGAGTCCTTCATTGCATGGATGAACAAAAGGTTCTATATGCTGCCTATAAAAAGACTGGTGAGGCCAAATGCTGGTGGAACTCGAAAAAGTTACTCTTAGAGGAAGGACCAAATCCAACAATCCTTATGTGGGAGCATTTTAAGGAAGTCTTCTTTGAACGATTTTTCCCCAAAACCACCAGAGTTGCTAAGGCCAGGGATTTTTTGGAGTTAAAATAGGGAAATATGAACGTACAACAATATGCAGCAAAATTCATTGAACTATCTCGATTTGCATCATATTTGGTTCCGGATGAATCAAAGAAAACTTGAAAATTTGAAGAAGGCTTGAACTCAAGGATTTATGAAATGGTAGCAATATTTGAGCTCGAAAACTTCTCCAAATTGGTAAACAAAGCAACGAAGGCAAAAGAAAGTCTACAAAGGAGTGCGGAAATATCTGACCAGAGAAAGAGGCCCATGCCACAAGGGTTTCACTCTGGTAGAAATCAAGGACCCTGGAAAAGGAGCAACAATAACAACAACAAGAACAATAATGCGGGGCAAAGGCAAGCAGCGAGAAATCCAAATAATGCACAAGGCACCCCTTGTACAAAATGCAACAAAATATATGGGGTGAGTGTCAGACCAGATTAGGGGCCTGTTATCGGTGTGGTAAACCTGGTCACATGCAACGAGAATGCCCACAAACAAATCCTACAACCCAAATCAACAAAGAGGAGGTAACTAGGTACCTCGAAACAATAATCAATAGAACAACCCTCAGGCGCGTGTCTATGCCCTCACTCCAGGAGATGTAGAAAATACTAGTGATGTGGTGACATGTATTATTCCCATATTCTCTAAGAAAGCAGTAGTATTATTTGATTATGGAGCCACACACTCCTTTATATCTACAACTTATGTTAAAATATGTGGGGTAGAGACTTAGCCATTAGAAACTAAGTTATCTGTGATTACACCAACGGGAACCTCGGTAGTATGTAGAAAAATACTTAAAGGTTACCCAATTTGTGTTGAGGAAAGAATACTATTGGCTAACTTGGTAGTATTAATATGCATGGGTTTGACGTAATTTTTGGGATAAACTGGCTAACTTCTAGCTATGCTAGTATAAATTGCTATAATAAGGAGGTGGTGTTTAGACCTCCTAGAGAGCAAGAATACAAGTTCAATGGAACTCGTGTATGCCCTTCACCACAAATATTGTCAGCTATCCAGGCAAAGAGATTACTCTTGAGTGGATGTCAGGGATACCTTGCATGCATGGTGGAGGCACCAAGGAAAGAATTAAAGCTTGAGGATATCCCAATAGTAAGGGAATTCTCAGATGTATTCCCTGAGGATTTACCTGGGCTACCTCCTAACCACGAGATTGAGTTTGTTATCGACCTACTACCAGGGATGACACCAATATTCAAAGCTCTATACAGAATAGCACCGATAGTATTGAAAGAACTGAAGGAACAATTACAATAATTGCTGGACAAAGGATTCATCAGACTCAGCATATCACCATGGGGAGCACCGGTACTATTCATTAAAAATAAATATGGATCGATGAGAATGTGTATTGATTATCGTGAAATAAATAAAGTAACAATTAAGAACAAGTACCCAATACCTCGCATAGATGACTTGTTTGATCAACTCCAAGGAACACAAGTCTTCTCTAAAATTGACCTCCGATTAGGGTACCATCAAGTGAAAATCAAATTAGAAGATGTTCCAAAGATTGCATTTCGAACGAGATATGGTCACTATAAATTCTTAGTCATGCCATTTGGACTGACCAATGCTCCTGTTGCATTTATGGACCTTATGAACAGGGTCTTTCATAAATATCTAGATCAATTTGTGGTGGTCTTTATTGATGATATTTTGATTTATTCAAAAAGCCCCCAAGAACATGAGAACCATTTAAGGCTAGTACTCAAAGTACTAAGAGAAAAGAAACTTTATGTCAAACTTAAGAAATGTAAGTTCTAGCTAGAAAGAGTTGCATTTTTAGGGCACGTGATATCTAAGGATGGTATTTTTATGGACCCAAGTAAAATCGAGGCAGTAGTGGATTGAGCGAGACCGAAGAATATTCATGAGATCAGGAGTTTCTTAGGTCTAGCTGGATATTGTCATCAATTTGTGGAAGGGTTTTCTAAAATATCTGGCCCTCTGACGAGATTGACAAGAAAGAATGTGAAGTATGAGTGGACTGATGAATGTGAGTAAAGCTTTCAAGAATTAAAGTAATGACTCATCACTGCCCCGGTGCTGACAATTCCATTAGGAGAAGATGGTTTTGTGATTTACAGTGATGCATCATGGAAAGGGCTCGGGTGTGTATTAATACAACAAGGAAAGGTCATTGCCTATGCTTCTTGACAACTTAAGGAGTACGAGAAGAATTATCCAACTCACGATTTGGAACTGGTAGCTGTGCTATTTGCACTAAAGATCTAGACACACTATCTGTATGGTGAAAAATGTGAGATTTTTACAGACCATAAAAATATCAAATACTTTTTCACACAAAAGGAATTAAACATGAGACAGATAAAATGGTTAGAATTAATCAAAGATTATGATTGCACTATCAACTATCACCCGAGAAAATCCAACGTGGTAGCATATGCATTAAGTCGAAAGTTAATGAATGCGTCAGACTTGGCAATGGTGACTCAACATCAAATCATGATGGACCTAGAAATATTTGGTGTGGAGCTAATGGAAGGAAATCATCAAGTTCTTATTGCTAATCTGGTAATCCAATAAACCTTACCATAAAAGATTAAGGTTGCACAGATGGATGGAAGATGTAGAGCTAGTGAAGATTATGGGTAAGGTACAGAGTGGACTGAAGGGAGACTTTAACATCTCTGACGATGGAGTTTTGAGATTCCAAACTAGATTTTGTGTGCCCAATGACAAAGATATCAAAAGAACAATCTTGGAGGAAGCTCATCGATCTTTTTATACAATGCATCCGAGAAGCATGAAGATGTATCGGGACATAAGAGAGTCTTTTTAGTGGAATAATATGAAGAGGGAGATTGCACAATTTATGGAACAGTGTCTTACTTGTCAGCAAGTAAAAGTTGAACATCAGAGACCAGAAGGACCACTTCAACCACTCCCCATTCCCGAGTGGAAATGGGAGCACATCTCCATGGATTTTGTAATTGGGCTACCTCTAGAACTCCATGGATAGAATGCCATCTAGGTAGTTGTTTATCATCTAACAAAGACCGCTCACTTTATTCCGATCAAAGTTAACTACTCTATGACCAAGCTTGCAGAGTTGTATGTTCAAGAGATAGTTAGACTACATAGCATGTCTGTGTCTATCGTATCAGATTGAGATCCACGATTCACATCACAATTCTGGAAGAGTTTGGAAAGAGCCTTGGGATCACGACTTACTTTCAGTATGACATTTCATCCTCAAACTGATGGACAATCGAAGAGAACTATTCAGATATTGAAGGATATGTTGAAAGCTTGTGTATTGGATTTCAAAGGAAGTTGGATTCAGTATCTACCGTTAGTTGAGTTCGCCTATAATAACAGTTATCAGTCCAGCATAAAGATGACACCGTATGAAGCGTTATATGGTCGAAAGTGCCGATCCCCATTATATTGGGATAAGGTTGGTGAACGACAACTTTTAGGTCCCAAGATTATACAAAAGACCTCTAAGAAAATTAAGTTCATCTGGGACAAAATAAAAACCGCTCAAAGTCGGCAAAGGAGCTATGCAAATACCCGTCGGCATGAGTTAGAGTTTGAAGTGGGGGATAATATATTTTTAAAAGTTGCTCCAATGAAAAGAATCATGAGGTTTGAGAAATAAAGACAAATTAAGCCCCAGGTCTATTGGACCATTCGAGGTATTGGAGAAGATTGGCCCAGTTGCTTGTAGAATTGTCCTACCTCTTGCATTATCGAGAATTCATGATGTATTCCATGTCTCAATGTTAAAGAGTGTGTTCCAGACCCTTCTCATGTGATAAGTTATGAGTCGTTAAAAGTTAGTGATACTCTATCATATGAAGAAGCACCAATCTAGATTTTAGACAAGAAGAATCGGGAGTTACACACAAAGAAGATTTCGTTGGTAAAAGTGCTCTGGCACAACCATGACATTGAGGAAGCATCATGAGAACTAGAAGTATAAATACGCTAAAAATACCAACATCTTTTCGACGATAGCATGATCGAATAAAAGAACAACATTATACAAGGTACTTATTTTAATTTTAGTAAATTTCGATGATGAAATTTTTATAAGGAGGGGAGAATGTAATAACCAAAAAAAAAAAAAAAGTGTAGAATAATGGTCATTTAATTAGTATCAAAACGAAAGTGTTTCTCTGTTAGGATCCTTGATCCTATGTTTGATGCCTAAGAAAGACCTTATCTAAGCGAGTGCTCAGAGACCATTGGGTCCAGTCGCTCCTTGGAGGTTGGCCTAGTCAAAATGGAATTTCATAGGATAAATAGGCTATACACTATTTGTATACGCAAATAAGTACATAAAATAATGTTTTGATTGACATAATTTGTAGAAATATATAATAAAATAATAATAATAATATAGGTATCCTATGAGGGGCCCACAAGACCATTTAGGGCCCACATGAGTTCCGAAGCCATGTGGGGGTCCACATGAGTCTCGAAACTGTGTAGGGCTCATAAAATCGTATGAACACTATTGGAGTTACGTAGGACCCACTTGAATCGCAAAGTTGTGTGGGGCCCACAAGACCATGTGGGGGCCCCACATGTGTTTTCAAAATTCAAATTTAATTCTTTTTAAAAAAAATACTAAAACATAACTTAAAAATAATAACAATGATAATAATAATGATTTTTAAAAAAAATATTAAAAAAATTAATTAAGTAAATTAATTAAAACATAACTTCTTTAATCTTTTGACAGTTATCTTCTTAGCACTGTTTTTGTTTAATTTTTTTTTTCCATAAAATTTATGGATATTTTTAGTTTAACTATATTTTTAAATTCACATGGTCATTTCTAATTTTAATTAAAAAATTATTCGCAAAATAAATAGTGTAGGTGCAATTTGATATCACTTCTATTTTATTTATTTAAAAAAATTGTATTCATTGATATTGTGAACAAACAAGTTATGACAATACATTCTATTGTTAGTTTTGACAAAAACTAAATATAAGATTTCTGCCTTTTAATTATAAGATTTTAAAACTAAATATAAAAGACCATGTGAATTTAAAATATAATCAAAAATAAAATATCCATCGATTTTCTAAAAATTTGAGAAAATAATTAGTCATTCAAAAAATAAATTTACTATTTTTCAATTGTTATGTACAAGAAGGTTGTTTATGGTGCACTAAAATGTGAGTCTAACAATACAATAATTATAATAAAATTTTCATTATACTATTTTGATTTATGTTCTTTTACAATTTTATGATTTCAATTATATTTTAAATTATTTTTTGGTTTAAGGACAAAATTGAACACGAGAACAATTAATTTTTAATTTATTTTGTTTTAAAAATATTAATTAAGTTTTAACTTTTTAACTTTTTTTTTATTTTTTAATTTTTAACTTTGATTTTTTGCTTTTATAAGTTTTTTATAATGACACAATCCCTTAATTTATAAAAGTTAGATCTAAATATTAAAGTATAATGATAATGAATTATCAAAATAATTAAATATTATAAAATCTAATTTAGGTTTTTACAAAAAAATAATTTAAAAGTATAGTAAAACATGAGTGAAATAATTTGTTAATCCTTATATTACTAACTGGAATCTATTTGAGTCCCTACACTTTAAATTAGCACAATTACTTGTCCTTATTAATTTTATTCAATTAACTAAAAAAATAATGGTATATAAATTGAATAGTAGAGATTAAGAAAAGATCCCTCCTTTAATAACCTAAGAAATTTTTCAGCAACTCGTCGATGAACACAGGGACTCGTCGACGAGGGTATAAAAGGAGCTCGTCGACGAGGACATGATTCATCGACGAGAAGTTACCGAGATGGGGTTTTAAGAGATTCTGAATTTTATCGATGAGGAGTGGGGTTCATCGACAAGTTGTCTTCATAACCTCGTCGACGAGGTGACGTGGCTCATCGACGAAGCCCATTGTATAAATAGGGCCAACTTTCATTTTTGGCCAAAATTTCGCACAAACACTTCCCTCTCTCTCTCTCTCTCTCTCTCTCCTCTACGCCCCTCCTACCTTCTCTCTACGATCTCGAGCCAGATTCTCACCGGTTCGACGATCTGAAGCCACCACGACGCTCCTGGCGAAGTTCTCTCCAAGTTTACCGGGGTGGATCATCGATGGGGCTGAGTTGGAAACCATCCCAAATCCAGGGTAAGACTTTTTACTCAGTATTTGGCTATTTGACAGTTATAGAAAGTGTAGTATGCGTAGAAATACTGAACTTTAGTTCTGGAAAATGTCATTTTCAGGGTGTTGAGCAAGAAACCTTGCGGGTGCAGGAGTATTTCTTTTAGGGACTTTTCAAGAATCAAGTAAGGGGATAAACTAAGCTAGTATTTTATGAAAAATATGTATATTATTACAACATTTGACTTTAGGAAAATAAATATATTTACATATGTTTTACACTTGGGAAATACTGCTGAAAATGATGGTATGTTAAATATATGAAAAACTTGTTTTGTAACGACCTCAAAATTAAAACATTTTTTTTTCACATGAATTGCTCTGATACCCCTGCTATGAAATCTCAGACCCCAAAGGACACTGGGGTATTCCTGTATATAATAAACATATCTACGCAACGAAAACATAAATCATATAACTACATATACTATACAATACCAGAATCCAGTATATATAGACCATAGCCATACAACATAATTCCCTCCAGTATCATCTACCCCAAAGATACAAAACTCTATCAAAAACTCACCTTACAACTAGGGTAATCAAATAAACTCCTTATCCACGAGCCTGATCTGCTCGCCTAGCTGGCTCACCTGAAAAATGATAAAGTAATGGGGTGAGACGACGCTCAGTTAGTGGAAATATCATATTACTAGTGTGTGGCGACCGAGTCGTAAAACTATAATAATAGTATGTAAAACTGCATAATCTAGTAAATCTATAAATACACATATATCACATGTATAGTAACTTAAAATATATGTATCATCTAAACTTTTTGTCATTCATACTGCTAATATCATACTATATACAACAAAAGCTGTAAAACTATATACGTATACATAACTGTGCTCTTTATCCCTAGAATTTTGTTTGTCATGATTTGACCCCTCATGACAGCGTTGTGTAGCCTGTAGGCGGGACTTAACCTAGTTGGCCCTCTAGGTAAGTCATCATACTCTACACTACCTCAGCCCGGCCAAACTACATCCACTCCTGAGCTTGGGATTGGTTGCTACCTCTTCAAATTGGCCCCCTCAACCCAGCGAACTAGGGAGCTATATACTCTCCGAGCACGGTTGACGGTACCCACACACTATCTGAGATATGTGGTTGCACTCTATCTGTATATAGCAATGGTACCGTGCTCTGTATTCTGTATCTGTACTGTATCTATCTGTAATCTTTTCACAGGGATCTAATATCATATATATACTCTTTTACTGTTTTCTTCATGTTTCCAAAATTACCATAACGCTATATTTTGTACTGTAAATACTATAATCTCTGTATTCTGTATCTGTAGCATCTTGATATTATCTCTGTATATCTGTCTGTATACTCTGAATGTTATGGTAATAGGAAACATGGCATACTGTAAATACTATATACATTGTATTGAATAAAGTTGTAATATACAGATATAAGTAAAATTGTAATATATTATTTTGGATAAATATCTGTGATATACTGATCCGTATAAAACTATAACATACTGATCTGAGTAAAACTATATTATACTGTTCTGGATAAATATCTGTAATATACTGTCTATATCTATGTATTCAGTATAGTATGATATACTGTAAAAACTATATAAGTTCTTCATCACATAAATATCTACTCGGGCAACACAAGCATTTAAAACTCATATTCTATAAAATTAGGTAATAAACTGGTATATTCATATGTGTAAAATCTATGATAACATTATAAAAATTCCCAGCATAGCATATTTCCCTTACCTTAAACCTGAAAAGCCTCTCACTGAACTCTAGCCCTACACCCGCAGGGTTCTCTACTCAACACCCTAAAAACAATATCCCCCAGAACAAAACATTAGTATTTTCTTACCTACAACATTTATTATAATTACGAGGAAGGCATAATTTGAATAAAATACCTTACCCTGGATTTGGGATGAATTCCAAACCAACTTCTCCAATGGCAGACTTGCAGAGAACTTCGCCAGGAGCATCGTGGTGGCCTCAGATCTTCAATCTGGCGAGAAATGGGACGAGGATCGAAGAAAGAAGGAGGGAGATACGTTTTAGAGAAAGAGAAAGAAAGAGAAGAGAGAGAGAGAGAGAGAGAGAGAGAGAGAGAGAGAGAGAGAGAGAGAGAGAGAGAGAGAGAGAGAGAGAGAGCCTTTTTGCACCAAAATTTTGTTGAAAAATTCGGGTTTTGGCAATTTATAGCCCCAGATTCGTCGATGAGTCTTTAAGTAATTTCGTCGACGAATTTCAGACTGCCCCAAAACCTCTCTCTCGGTATTTTCTCGTCAACGAGGCCTACTTATGCGCTCGTCGACGAACTCCCTGTGTTCGTCAATGAGGCCCTGTGTAAAAATTTTTCAACGAATACCTTCTGATTTTGTTTCCATTTCCCCCCTCTTTATTATTTAAATACCATTATTCTTCGGGTCGTTACATGTTTCGTGTGGCATGAGTTGAAATTAATATGAAATACTCTTTTCTGGGAATATGATAAAGATATGAGTTTTTATAATGGAAAATCGGCGTACAGGCTGAGATTTTTATATGTTTGCCGGCGTACGGGCCGTGCTATGGATATGATTTGCTAGTGTATGGGCCGTGCTATGTATATTATTTTTTAGCGTACAGGCGGATCTATAGAAATGATTTGCCAACGTATGGGCTGTGCTATGGATATGATTTGCCAGCGTACGGGCCGAGCTATGGTAAAATATGAAATACCGGCGTACAAGCCGATGATTTTCATGATATACGTATATATGCAAAATGATATGAATGATTTTATAATTAATGATATGAAATATCCATGTATCACAGTTTCAGTATATGTTATATAATATCAGAACCTGGTTGGCTTGGTCTAGGCTAGCACTTGTATGGTACCGCTGCTATCTGTCTATGGTCATTATGATCATGATATTTGTGTTAACACTGCTGTATGGAGTGGTGTGAGATTGGATGGTCGATGTGGTTTTAAGAAGTGTGTGAGCACCCCTGGTGTATGGATCAGGTCTGGCAGACTCATCGGACTTACAAACTGTACTTTTGACTTGGTAGTGGTCAACCAACTATTGTCAGGTCCCACCTTCGGGTCACACAACCCAGTCATATGGAGGTAATATATGACAATAGTCAGCTAACCTATTAGGATTGTTTTTGTATTATTATTTATATGCGATGAATTATGTTATGGAAACCATTATGTTATGCCATGTTTTGAATATACTTGTTTTCCCAGAAATATACATACAGTTTTACTGGTTATGTTCATGATTATGTATATATATCACAGAAATGCTCATGTTGCCACAAACCAGCGTTAGTTTATTTTCCTTACTGAGAGGTGTCTCACCCCGAATTTTATAAACATTTCAGGAGCCCCTGATAGGAAAGCGGGTAAAGCCCCGCTGATTTATTACTGTTGATCTACCCTTCCAGAATGGTAAATGTTTTGATAGGGTCAGATTTATTTTGTAGGATGACTTTAAGATATCTTTTGGGTTGTGTATTGTGTGTATATAAATACAGTGGATGTAGTAACTCTAGTATTGTGATGGATGAGTTGTGTTTATGATATATTGATTTTATGTTTCCTGCTTCTTAGGATTCCGCATTGTGTTTCTAATGCATCCTTGGTACCCACGGGTCTAGATGAATTATGATCTGCTGAGTTTTGTGATATTGATTTTAGTATATTATGGAAAAAAAAAATGTGGAAATTAAGCAGGTCGTTACACCTCCACTCTATGGACTAGTCGCCCATTTGGGGCCAAATATTATTCTTCACAATATATATATATATATATATATATATATATATATATATTAAGTTTACTATTCACTTGAAGTCGATCATAAATAAACCTTCTTGAATTTTTTATTTTTATTTTTTTAAATAGTAGTGATACATTGATATAATGTCAACTCAATATTTTATATATATGTAGTGAGGATTCATTAGTAAGGAATAATGATTTGCGTTAAATTTGCGTATATTGTTCTTTGTAGAGCATTCTAGAATAAAGCTTTGCCCCATACCGTAGAACAATTTTTAGAGTTAATTAAAATGACAATAATTATAGTGTAAAATTAGCAAGTAGAAGCTCTTAATTATTACATGAAAACATAAGGACTAAAATAAATTTTATTTAATCATATATAGACTATTTTATAATTTCACACTAATAATAATAATAATAATAATAATGTAAATAACTAAATTAATATGAACTTACCTTTGATTCAAGTCCCCTTAGAGAGGATTGCTTCCATTTTAAGAAGGAAGGTGGGGGGTTGGGTTGGGTTGGGCATTTGGCTGTGGGCTGGGGAAAAAAAAAAAAAAAACAACACCAACACCAACACCAACAACAAAAGAAATATTAAAAACAAAAATAATACTACTGAGAAGTGAAATTCAAGGACGGAGATACTATATAAAAACCAGCGACAGAATGAACATGAGAAACAGAATAGCCGCAATCGACTAGGTTGGTGGGTGCCAGAGTCGCAGGGTCGCCGTTGGTGCTAAAGAGATCAAGAGGCGCATAGGTTTCTTCATTGATTCTAATGGCGTCTAGGTTGTGGGCTTCCAGGGCTGCTTCACATCTCAGGATCTCTGTGCTCCACAGAGGGTTCTCTTCTGGTATATCGACCCCCACCCCTCGCAGTTCATTTTTATTGCTTTGCCTATCGACACGTAAAACCTTATGAGAAGTGATCTGGTTTTACTTGATTCTTTGTGTTTATTTTGGCTGTTGTATTGTGTTGTCCATGTTTGGGACGATCAACACAGAGAACAATGGGTTAACTTCCGTTTTCCTGTGCTTTGAGAGCTGATGTTTCAGTGTTTGATATTGTCATTGCTGCTCTATTAGTGGTTTGATGTAAGATCGTCAGGGATGCTTGAGTTTGTCTACTTGAACCTTTAATGTTTTAAAGAATCCTTTGATAATGTGATCTTTTTCTTGATCTGCTGAGGAACTGAGTAAATCTCTGGCAGATCTTTACTCCTTTCTGATTTTTCAGATTTGGAATGCTTGCAGATGTAAGTTTCCGTTCTTTTTGATAAACTACGAAAAGTAGAAATTCATGATTTCTTAATAAGCTCTTAAGACTTGCATGGATTATTATGAATTTTCTTTAACAATTGGTTTGATTGTCATGTAAGATTTGTGATGATCACTTTCCCTCTTCACTTATTTCTCTTGGTCTTTCAAAATTTATGGTCACATCCATGTACAGTTCTTCGTTGAGAATTTTGAAAGGAATGTTCGGAACTGCGATCTGCCTATTCTTTCTCTAGCATTTATTGCATACTAGAGGTAAATTGATGTTAGTCCATTGGAAAATTGTTTTAGAGTAGGATAAATTATTGCTTTGAAGAGAACTCAATGAAATGTGCCTACCCCTAAAATCTATTTTGAAAATCCTACTTTTTATAAGATTTAAACTCCCATATGGACTCTGATTGAAGCTTTTAGGGATCTCCTATCAATAAGAAGTAATGACGACTTCTGAAAATTTTTAATTAGGATGTTTTTGGATTTACGATATGTTATGTACCTTATAATACCTGTAGAAAAGGGATCTAAATTGGTGGAAGCATCTAGTAATTAAAAAATTCTGACAAATATCCTATTCGCTGCATAAAAAAAAAAAAAAAATCTTGAGAAAGTATTTTTTTTGTGACCCTGGCTGATTTTTAGTGAATGTCTTTCTTACATTTGTGACCTCTCAGTTGTACTTTTGACTCAAAATCAAGTCAAAAAGCCATGTTGGAGAGTTAACGTGATCCTAGGAAATAGTTGGGAGTTTTATTTATTGTGGTGGGGCAGCTAGATTTTTTTTTTTGTTAATGGACTCTAAGCGCAATTTGGACTAGTCAAAAATTTTGATCAGCTTGAGATAAGTCTGACTGCGGAGAATGTTTGTTTATCTTTTTTGGTAAGATAGAGCATTCTATGTGAATCCAGCATAGTCTTAATTGGAAAACAAGCCCATAAGAAAAGCAGGGTGTCTGGCCATCCTTGCCAGCAAAAAATGAGAGATTATCGTGATCAACGTGGTAACTTCTCATTGTATGTCTTCCACTCTCTTCTTTGTACTGTTTTCCTACAAAAGCCTTAGTCTTCTGTCAAGCATAGTGGTCTTGGAGCTTATGTAATTTGAAATGCAATGGAAATTCAATGCAGCAATGAGATATTTGGAGTTGTACAAAATAATTGAAATTGGACCCATGAGTGACTTGATAGAACCTTGCAAGAGTGTAGTAAGCAAATGTTAAGACATTTAATGAGGGCATCTGAAAAATCAATTTAGATTTATGCTCAAGAGTAGTCATAGAGGTTATTTGCTTATAGTTTTAATGGAATTTCCTAAAAGAAGAAAAGAGACTTGGGAAAGGCTTATGGCAAGTCTGGTGGGATTTGGAACATAATCATTTCTAATAGCCACACAGGCATAATCAGGGTCATGCATGATGGAATATTAATTAGTGTGGTAACAGTTCAATGAGAGATGAATGAATTTTCAGTTACAATTGGTAAATCAAGGGTCAACATCAAATTTTCATATTTTTACATTGGTTATGGTGTATTTTGTTCTATATGATATAATTCTAGTTGATGGGACTAGAATAGTTGTTTTCCCAAACTAGCACTGGAGAGAAACTATAGAATCTAAAGGCTTTGGGATAAGAAAATAGAATATAAAGGTTTTAGGATAAGCAAGAAAAATATATGGAATTTAAACTTACTAATGACAAGTGATTGAACAGATTGGATGGCCGAGGATCAAGTTGAATGGAGCAAAATGATCAATACAGCCTACCCCTAATAGTAAGCATAATGGCTTATTGTTGTTATTGTTGAAGAAGAAAGCCCATATTTTCTGCCCTTTAAGGTGTTACACCATCTTTCATCTCTGTCCACTATCTGTTAGTGATCTAATGTGTTTGCTGATGCTTGCCCCACCAGGCTTGAGATGTCGCCTTTAGCTTTGCTTCTGCAAAGACCAGTTTCAACTTATTGGTTAATTCATACCACCTAAAGAAACTTTCAAGACTGTGCACCTAGTTAAAGAATGTCTCTGCCCCAACCACAAGCTTTGCACCTCTATCTCCTTCTACTTCAGTCAGACTAGGGCCTACTATAAACTGTCTGGTGCTGCTCAACAGCCTGGAGCTGAGAAGGGGCTAGCAGTGCACAAATGTTGAAATAACCAAATTTATGAATGATACTCTTGTCCATATTGTTTTTGGCCTAAAGTGGCGACATTCATTTTCTTCAACATTGAAGCCATGATGAACAATTGTCTTCCTCCTTGATAGACTGCTAGATACTCCTTTGCAAAACCTTGAAACTTGGAATTTGACTCTGCATTGGAAACCATATATTAAGACAAGAAACACTCCAAACACAAAGGATCACAATTTTTTTAGGCTTGCTACTTTTAATGTGTGTCTCTGTGCCTTTGTGTCTATGATCAATGACCCAATGGCAAGTGTCGTGCGCTCAAACCTAAAAGCCACAGGTTCTGAGGCAAAAATAGCCCCTCTAATTGTGGAAGCAAGGTTGTGTAAATTATACACTGCTCAGGCGTGGGAGTCTTGTGCACTTGGTCTTGCATTTAACTTTTTTAATAGTCTCTCCCTCCCTCTCCCACTCCCTCTCCCTCCCTCTCTCTCTCTCTCTCTCTCTCTCTCTGCAATCTGCATTTTCTGCTTCTGATTTTCTTTTCTTTGGCTGCTTCCCTTTTCTATAAAAATATAATGTAGCTAAAATTTAGAAATTATTTAGGAGAAAAGGCTGTGCCTGATTGGGTGCTGAGCTCATATTCAAAATTCAGATGGGGCTCACTCAAGTTTTGGTTCCAATATGGGTTGGGTCATGAATGGGTTGTGGCATGGATCTGCTCAGGTCTTGTTACCTGGCTTAAGTGTTCAACCAGGGATTCTGCTTGGGAGCACCCTCAATCTGGCTTCAGAGCAGCTCAAGATCAGGTGGGAGACATCTGATCTGCTGCTGTGTCACTGCATGCATGTGAGGGTTGATATCACACACCAACAGGGCTTCTGCACAAGCGCATTTGGAGTGGGTTTTGTGGGGTTTTGGAGTTGGGGATGCGGTTTTGACCTTAGTGCTGGAGGTGTTCGCTGAGGAAAATGACAACAGGTGTGAAAACTAGAGATGGTGACTGTGATAGCTGGTTAAAGAATGTGTGGCAGTGCATGCAGTAGCGGCGAGCTGTGGGGTAATGTGGAAGAATGAATCAGAGGGGCTTGAAGCTTGATGACAATGGTCGCACCCATTTGATGAGAAAATGAATATAAACAGGGCATTTTAATGTCATTTGGAAGGCTAAGATCTCTTCTAAGATTGGTGCATTCATTTGGACTTTGACTTTTAACAAGATTAATACAAATGAGTTGTTTTTGACAAGGATTTTGATTTTAGAAAATGATGGAAATATGCAGTGAAGCACGGAATCTTTTTTATGAAACTTTAGAAGCTTTTGGTCAACATAATAATTCAAGATTTCAAATTAAAATATTATAAATAAAATACATTGAGGACATGTACATGGTGTATAAAGTGCAATGGCTGTAATATAATAATGATACTAAACATATCCAATTAATATGAATGGAATTCATAAATCATTTAAATATTATGTGTGATGTTTAAAAATTATTGTATTTCCTATAATGTGTGTTATTTATCGTGTGTTTATCTCTCCATGTGCTATCAAGCTGCACATGCAGGGGACTGTTGTAGCGTGATATACATCATGGCCCACAACCTAATAGCTTAAGCTTTTAGTTTAAAGTGGTAATATAACACTTTTGATTAAAATAAGCTTATTTAGAAGGCATAGGAATAGGGGTTGAATGAAAAAAGAAGTTATCACAGAGATTTGATGTTGCGACCCATGCATTCCCCTCTTTTTTAACTCTTCTAAGTTCTCTCTCTATCATCGTCTCCCATAAAACTCTACATCTTACTGGATCTCTCTCAACCTCTCCTTTAAACTCTCTCTCTCTCTCTCTCTCTCTCTTGTTATTCTTTGCTCCCTATTTGTCCTAATATTCAGCCCTGTTCAGTGCAGGGTGAGGAATTTCTTTTAAAATATCCTTATTTTAAAGAACCCTTGTTCTAGTTATCAGGTCAATTTCTATGATTCTGATATTAGGCCCTCCTGTTTCTTTTTGGTGTGTGTTTCAGTTGTATTTTTCATAGAGAGTTAGTGCATATTCTTGTGTTTATATAACATAACTTGGTTTATTATTTTTCTTCTAAAGTAGCATTAAATAAATTTATTTCATTTCCAAAGTTGTAATAATAGTAGAGTTGTGATTCATGCAGAATATTTTCTTTTGCAGTTGTGAAAGATCTAAAGTATGCAGACTCTCATGAGTGGGTGAAAGTTGAAGGCACTTCTGCTACTGTAGGCATAACTGATCATGCTCAAGATCATTTAGGTGATGTTGTGTATGTTGAATTGCCGGAAGTTGGGGCTGCTGTAAGCCAAGGCAACAGTTTTGGTGCAGTTGAAAGTGTCAAGGCTACTAGTGATATCAACTCTCCTGTTTCTGGAAAAGTTGTTGAAGTCAACGAAGAACTCAGCAACTCCCCGGGTTTGGTGTGTCATCTGTTGCTTGTTTATTTCTTATTATATTATGAAAATTGCCTGAATATATTATAATATTGATTGTATATTTTTTAGCTTTGTTCCTATTTTTTTTGTAGGTTCTTGGTGTTAAACTGTTCATTCATTTACATTTGTTGGATTGGAATTGTTTATGTTGATGTTATAGAACATGTGCTTGCTTATCTAACATGACAATGCATAAATCATGTGAATCTGCATATATGAACTTCTCTGTGCATTTGAAGTTCATTATTGTGAAGATATCTAGTGAAGTTCTCTTGTGCTTTTTATATTAACTAATTTTATGGCAAAATACACTAACCTTCTGGTGATTTTTCAAAAATGCGCAGACTTCACCTGATGTCAAAAAATAGTCTGATGGTGTGATGTATTTGTCTTAACGACAAATTTGACCTCTTTAATAGTAAGTGGAATGCTGAGGAAAGCCAGATATTGTTCTTGGATGAGTTTCAACGAGAATGGTGGGGCGTCAATACAAAACTGATGAATTTATGAAGAAAAAGATGCATACATATGGAAAATTGTACTGAGTATTTGCTACTGTGTTCATTTCTCTAAATTTGTTCACAATTTAGATGTCAATTCTAAAGGAGGATAACAACCCTTTAGGAGAATTTTGGGTATTTTTCAAAATTTTGGGAGGGTGTCGGGCCTTAAAATTAATATGAAGAAGAGCGGATAGCAGCTTTGAATCCGACTGTGGAGCAAGTGAGGGAAGGGGCTACTTAATTGGGGTGTCGCATTTTGGATCGGCCTTTGACCTACATAGGGGTCCCCTTGGGGGGTGATCCTAGAGCAGCAGATTTTTGGAATTCGGTAGTGGAAAGGATGACTAAGAGGTTAGACTGTTGGAAGGGGGCTCTTTTCTCTTTATGGGGTAGAATAACCTTGATCCAGGCTTGTCTTTCTAGCATTCTTTTATATTTCCTGTCTGTATTAAGGATTCTTATGGGGATTGCTAGCAAGCTTGAGAGAGTAATGAGGGACCTTTTGTGGTCCCGTAGGGGGGATCACAGGGACCACTTAGTTAGCTGGGATGAGGTTTGTAGGCCAAAAGAAAAAAAAGGTCAGGTTGAGTCTAGGGAAGTTGGTGTCTGAAAACATGTCTCTTTTAGCTAAATGATATGGTACTTCCCTCTAGAAGAATGGCCCCTCTGGCATAGAGTAATAAGAACTAAGAAGCTTATTTGGGTTGGATGAGAATGGGTGGGATACCAATGTTAATTTAAAATGTTCTTTGGGTAGTTCGTGGAGGTTCATTTCTCATATTTATCCTTCTTTCATCCCCTCAAACTAAACTTGAGGTGGGGAGGGGCTCTTAGGTCCGTTTTTGGAGCCTTGGCTGGGTAATGCATCCTTATCCATTTGATTCCTTGTCTTTTTTGACTAAGCTCTGAGCAAAAGAGTGCTATATCTTTCTTCGTTTGAGATTTGAGTAGCCCCTTGGTTTCCTAGAATCTCTATTTTAGGAGACCTCTTAATGATAGGGAGTTGATGGAGCTGTTATCTCTATTGAAAGGGAGTAATTTTTCTTCGGGGAGGAATTTTCATTCTTGGTCTTTGGATCAGTCGGGAGGGTTTTCTTGTAAATATTTTTTTGAATTCTTGACTCACTCCAATTCTTCTTCACCACTGTGTTGTGCTTTGGGTTTTTTCGGAAGAATTAGTTTCCACGAGTTACATAGAGATTGGAGGAGCATTTTGGAATGCTGATTTTTATTTTTTTGGTATTTTTAGTTTTTTTTCTTCCTTTTTCTGGATTGTTCCAGGCCTTTTTTGGGAGATGTCTCATTCTCCCTTGTGTTAATTCTCTTCTTGTTAGTGAAATATTCTTTTTGCCTTGATGAAAAAAGGACAACACATATGACACTTGAGTTTTTATAGGAGCTTCTCAAGTAAAGGAAGGTTATAAAGTGTCACTATATTTAAATGTCAAGGAAGGTCAATGTCATTTTTTGAACATCAAGGAAAGATCTGTGTCCTTTTTCCAAATTCCTGGCAAGATTAGTGTATTTTGCTCTTAATTTTATTGGCTGTCTATATTTTTGTGACACACTTGATTTCTCTAACATTAGTGTACTTTCTTTCCTCTGATTTACACAAGTAGCCAACTTGGGAATCCCATATTGGCAAGTATTGAAAAAGGTCTTATTAATGCTCGTTTCAAATCCATTTTTCTAATATTTTTTGACAGGGGCAGCTTAAGCTAGACAAACCACTTCTCTCTCTCTCTCTCTCTCTCTCTCTCTCTCACACACACACACACACACACACTGCTGAGGAGTTGATATGTTACTAAGAAAATGCTATTGATAAGCATTCCATTTTTTTGTCAAATGTGATAGTTTGCCACAATGGGCTAGGTCTCTCCTATAACCCACATTAGGTTTCAACCCAAGGCTTCTAGTACTGACTCCATAAACCTTAGATGAAAGCTGGCTGGCCCCTTCTCAAAACCTTCTCCAACCTTATGTCCCAAATTTGTCAATTTTCCTACTACAACAACAATAACAGCAAGCCTAAGTCATACTAGGTGGGGTTGGTTACATGAATCCTTTTCTACTAGTTCACCCAATCCAGATCATTTTCCTCTATTAGATTAAGGGTTATTAAATCCTTCCTCACTACCTCATTCCAAGTAATTTTAGGCATAACCCTACCCATTTTCATGCCAAAACCCATAACTAACTGACTTCTCCTCACAGGTGCTTTACTAGGCCTCTGTTTTAAAAGATATAACCCATAACCCATTTTGGCCTCGGTTGTGTGACTTTAATTTCTCACTCATGTCCCTTGATTGATGAAGTTTTACTCCCTTGTTTGATGAAGTTTTACTTCCTCAAATTATAAAAGATATGGGATAGTTTTTATTTATTTATTTGTTTATTTTAAAAATGTCTTGCCTTAATTTGTTTGCTTTGTGTTTAATCCACATCATATCATTCAGGTTAATGCAAGCCCCTATGAAAATGGATGGATTATAAAGGTGGAGATGAGCGACTCCAATGAAGTGAAATCATTGATGGGGTCGGATCAGTACTCCAAGTTCTGCGAGGAAGAAGATGAAAAACATTGAACCAACTTTTGGGATTGGGATACTTTGGCACATGGATGGATGGAGCTGAGTCAGGGAAGGTGGAAAGTGCACCAATCATTTTTGTTCATATCTTTACCCAACAATGCATCCAACCCCAATTTTCTTTTGGGCTATGTATTTGGTGTCGGTGTGTCGCGTTTATGTTCAAATTTGAAATAATGTTTCTTTTTAGGTGTTGGTATTTGATACCCCCGTGGGTGGGAGAGAGCTTTTGTGGTTCTACTTTCGCATCAGTTAGGACTAGTAGGAAAATGTGGCAAATAAATTTACATTTAGGTTTTTGTGTTGAGCAAGAACTTTACAAGTTGAGAATCAAGAGTTTGAAACTCCTATTCTTACAATTATATTAGCAAAACGCGAGCCTTTAAATTTAGGTTTTCATGTTGATCTAGCTACAACTTTAAATTTAAGCTCTCTTTCTTTCTTTCTTTCTTTGTTTTCGAATTCAAAGTTCGTGGGGAGTATGTTGAATAATAAAACACACATTGCTATGCCTGCAACTTCAAGAAATACGACGAGGTTTGAACTTCAAATGTTTCCTGCATCGTAGGGAGTCCAAGGATCTGGGATGGCAGCAACTTTCACTTGTTCAGAGGCAAAGGGAGTTTTGTAGGATGTCCTCTCAAGGAAAAAGAAAATGTTTCCACATGGGTTTTGGCAGCAATCCTTTCATTCACTTGTAAATTAAAGAATATTTATGAGGAAAAAAAACTAACTCTTAACTTGAGTGATAGGTAATTTATATTAAAGAGTCGATGAAACCTCGGCTGGTCCTTTCACCAAAAGAAAAAGAAAATGATCGCCTGACTTTGGATTTAACTTGTGTGGATATGGGTATGTCATTTACTTTGGTTTAGTTCATTTTGTAGTGAACTTCCAATTTAAAACTTGTCCTCTAGTTTGTACAATGAAAATATGCCCAGTTATTCCTATGCTACACTAATGTTAGGATCTAATTTTGTCCTAAGTAAACTCGAGACCTTTAAGTTCCTAAATAATGACTAATTATCCTATTATTATATATACATATTGTTAAATATCTCGACTTAAATTTGATTTCGTGTAGTTTTTTCCCACAACCTCTAGACAATCTTTGCAAACACTAAGGACCCCATGGGTTGTAGCAAATATTTTTGGTTTTTTAATTTTTAATTTTTTAAAGAATTGTACAAATTTTAAGTTATTTTTTAATTTCGCAAGATTCATATTAAAAAAATAGAAATTAAAGATTTTATTTAAATTTGTAAAATAATTTTTCATTTTTCATTTCTAGATTTCAAAGTAATCATAATGGAAACTTGTTTTTAATTATTTCAAATTTATATAATATATATTTGGAATCATGAATTTTGGGGCTTGAATTTAGATTTATGTGAATTTAAAAGAAACCCTATACATAAAACACAAAATAAAATTGAAGATCAAAATTCCATATTCCCATATACAAAGTAAGAGTTAGAAATCTATAATAATAATAATAATAATAATAATAATTATCTGTTTTCCAACTTTTCTATATAAATTTGAAAAATTTAAAAACAAGGTGATATTTTTGCAATTGTTTAAAAAATTAGAAATAAAAAATAAAATTATTTTCACAAGCAAAGAGTGTCAAAACTCTTTATAGTCTCGTTCATTTATTTCATACAAATGTCATAAAAACAAAAAATTAGCTATTTTGTTGTGATTTTTTTAAAAATAAAAAATACTTTCACAACTAAAGAATCCTAACTTGTGTAGTTTCTTATTTTATTTTCATGTTGAGTCCCAATCTTATTATTTCTTTTTTAAAAAAATTAATATCCAAATTCAAACATACTTTCCAAAAGGTCTAGTTTCACACACACACACACACACACAGACACACACAAAAGGGCTTAATTGTGAATTTTTTTTTTTTTTTTTTATAAAAAAAATTATAAAAAAGGCAGAAAAAGCACTAGTGGTACGTGTCACTTTCTTGGACATTCTCTTGTTTCATGGTTTTGCAAGAAGCAAACCTTAGTTGCACTCTCAACCATCGAAGCTGAATACATTGCCGCCGGTAGTTCTTGTGCTCAGGCTTTGTATATGAAACAGCGACTCGAGGAGTTTAAGATTTTAGTAAGAGGAACCCCAATCCACTGTGACAACACCAGCACCATCTATATCTCGAAAAACTTGTGCCTACACTCTAGGACCAAACACATTGAGATCCGACACCATTTTATTTGAGACCACGCATAGAAAGGGGATATTGAGTTAGTTTATATTGAAAGTTAAGGAGTTAGCCCAAGAGGGGGGTGAATTGGGTTATTAAAATTTTAATTCTTTTTATGAAAATTTTAACCCCTTGTTAATTTATCAAACACACAGGAAAGCTTTTTAAATCAACTCACAAACCAATCACAACACAAGTAATCAACACTTAAGCAATCCAACAACCAATCAAAAACAAAAATAATCGATCAACAAAATACCCAACCAAAATATAATCTGCAGCACTTTAGCAATTTTCTGCTCAAGGTATTTGGTTGTAACCCTGTGACTATATGTAAGCGCTGTAGTAAATGAAATTGTTTGCACTCTCTTAATTAAGATTTCCGCAAACAATTAAACAACGTACTCCCTTTTGGGTTTCCGCAAAAGTTTAATCAAAACGTACTTTCTTATATTAAGAGTCTTTTTTAATCTCAATTTTTAACTTTCAGCAACCTACACTTTGCATACACCACACAATTTATATATGCTGAAAAGTAAAAAGAGTAAGGAAAGAGAGTGACACCACATTTTTTACGAGGTTCGGCTTATCCCTTGCCTATGTCCTCGCCTTAGGCCAATACCAGCTAAGGATTCCACTATACTGTTCCTTTTCGGGCGGAACAAACCATTACAAACAATACCCCATGCTCAGTCACTCCTTTAGTAGGCTAGAGCAATGCCTCTCCAAGTGATACCCTACGCTCGGTCACTCCTTCAATAGGCTGGAGCAATGCCTCTCCAAGGGATACCCCACGATCGGTTCAATGATCCAACAACCTGGAATCGTCAATCACTACAAGGAAACAAGAAACAATCCCTGTGTACAATAAAACTCTCACAAGAGCAGATTAGTACAATTTTAAGCACTATATACTTCAATATTCAAATATCAAATTGAAATAAGATTGAAGCTCAAGAGAATTTATCACCGGGATCTTTTCTAGATAAGAATTAGCAACTCAGAAGTATAGAGATCAAAGAAGGTTGCTTCAGCACTTTAGAATTCTCAGCAAATCAGTTGTGCAAGAGTGAGAGCAAGAGAGAGCTTTTAGACACCAAGATAGCTTTTAGCTTATGAACAGATTTTTCAATTTCTTGGTAAGTTTAATTTGCTAAAACCATGTATTTATAGGCTATCAAAAGTAATTTCGTGTTACCTAAGATTACTTGGAGTATTTCCCAAGTTTTTATAAATTTTGGGGCACAACAAACCTTTATTTGGATTTTAAAAAATTTTTAAAAAATTGGCCATTAACAATGTTCAGTAGATTAAAGTGTTAGGTTCAGTCTTCTGAAGTACCTTAAAACACTGAAAATTTTAGTCTGAACACAAGGTTAGTCGACTGAACTAAAGGTTTAGTCTTCTGAGGGTATACTGCTTGTTCTGTATTTCATCTGAAAAATCTTCAGTAGATTGAATTAATTCTTCAGTCTTCTGAGACAACTCTTCAGTCTTCTAGTAGTGTATCTCAGTTGTCTGGGCAGTCCATTTTCTGGTTTTTCATTTTAGTTTTCAAAAAATTCTTTGTTCTCTTACTTTGATTACTTATAAAACATTTTTCGTGGTTTGAAATAAGGTCTCTAAGTCCATAATTACCCCTAAAGAGCTTTCAACATATTTCCATAAGATATTTAAACACGGAGTACTTACATAAATACGTTTTAGGACTTTTGACATTCTAAGCACTTAAATCTTCATGCTTGTCTTTCTTTGACTCCATCTTGTCTTCAAACTTCAATATGTTTTAAGCTTTTAGCATATTCTCTTTAACATTCATGCTCTCATGATCTTCAAGCTTTATTAGATCATATTTGAATTCATGTCATGATATTCTTTAAGCTTCATTTGATCATCTTTCTATGAAGTATAAGCTTTCAATGATCCTTGTGAGCATTTGACCTTGTATTCACATACTTAAGTCCTAAAATATCATCACTTAACCAAATATGTTAAATTCCTTTGATTTATTATCATCAAAATAAAATTTTAAGCCTTGCAAGGCCAACAATCTCCCCCTTTTTGATGATGACAAATAAGGAGTAAAAAATTGAGTAAGCCTTAAAAAACTCCTCCTTACAATAAATATTAACTTAACAATATTTGCAATAACAAGATCAATTTCAATATTAATTTCAATATCATGCTCATATATCAAAATCACATCATTCAAGATCAAACACCAATATATCAACTTAAGTATTCAGTATCATGCTCAATTTTTACCCAAAATTTCTTCCCCTTTTGACATCAATCAAAAAGAGTAAGATATCAAGAAACACGTATAAATACTAAGGCAATGAGCAACCATAAGCAAAAGTATAGATCTAGTGAAGGCTTAAAATAGAAACTATGCATTTAACATGCATAAAAAGATAGATAGTAAGTTCTCAAAGTAGCATGAAAAAAAATACAAAAGATTATATATCATAATTTTCAATGATTTACATAAATCATGATATCATTATTTAACAAGTCTAACTCCCCCTGAATGAAATGTATCTTATATTCAATAAATTTAGACTTTCATTTGTGAATTGTAAACTATGTATTCATGAAGATACCAATTTTGCTTCTAAATTTATCATGCCATGCTTAAATATTAATTAATTTCATGTAAGTGCTCATGGATACCAATATCAAGAATAATACTAATATCATATCATGCACTGCTCATGGATATCAAGTTTTCAACTCAAATCTCTCTCCCTCTTTATATCAACAAGAAGATAAACCGAAATAAATATTATGTAGAAGTACTAAGGACCAAAACAAATTTCACATTTAGATTGTAATACAAAGGTCCATAAGCCAGCATATATTTCAATCATAATATGTTTATCCATTAGTTAATCATGCAAGAGATATATAATGTGATCCATCATTTAGCATGTAAACTGATATGGTCAAGAATTAATCTCATACTCATATATCATATCAAGATTCATGCTTCATAATCACGCTCAATAATTTTATGCTCAAATTTGTAATGTATAGTGAGTCATAAATCATTAATATAAGTCAAGTCATTATCATGTCCTTGGTAATATCAAGATATCATACATGTCATCATTTTAACATAGTCATAGCTCAGTATTTAGTTCATATTATCATATCATTAGTATCTCACCACATATGCATATCAGAATATCAGTATTTAGCATGTAAGCAGGTAGCATATCAGCATATCATATAAGCATGGAGAATATTATTATTATTTGTGCATTGTGCTACAATTTGCTCAAATTGTTCTCATGTTGTTCAGGTATCTCTCATCTTCAAATATCTTTTATTTCACTTAAATACCTCTCATTTTTCTCAAATATCATTTCTCAATCAAAATACTCATGCAATAAGCTCAATTTGCTTCAAATTTTCTTTCTTTTGATTTCATATGAATTCCCAAAATTCATATTGCTTTCCAAATCTTAATACTTTCTAAGTTAAGCCTTGTACGAATCATCCTATGATTTTGGCCAACAATGCCATTTTTGTTTTTATTTGTTTCAATGTTATTGTTGTAATGTGCTGCTTAACTTATCACATAATAAACATAAATAATAATAACATCAATCCAAACCCATGGGTAGCGGGGATAGCCCTACATAAACAGCGAAAACCTAAGTAGCAGTAAAAATAAATTGCATCCATCAAACCATTAATTACATAATTCCAGAGTCTACTACATTCCCAAAATACAGTATTTGAATACAATCTCCAAAACATCAAAATAGACCTAGGATCTTACAACAAAAATCTCCTGATCCTAGAACAAAGCTTACCCTTCTAGTAGGGAAGCTAAACTCAATCAACGACGGCCACGACCCGCCGGTCTCTCAGGGTCTCCTGAAAAATTTATTAAGTTCGGGGGTGAGACACATCTCAGTAAGGAAAAATAAACTAAATGCAGCTGTGTGGCAACATGAATATATAATGCAGTCATTCATATACAATACATTTCATATATCTATAAGCATTCGTCATAACATACTGAATCATCATATACTTTCATATTTTTCTAATAACTTATATCATTCATAAATCGTCTGTTATATTTGATAATACTCAAAACATACCCAAGATGAATGGCTAGTTGATGTCATGTATTACCCTCCCATGACGGGTTGTGCAACCCGAAGGCGGAACCCGACAATGGTTGGCCGACCACTGCCGAGTCAAAAATGTTTGTAAGTATGATGGGCCTGCCACACCTTGGTTCGGACTGTCAGGTGGACGTCCACACTCTATTGAAAGCCACATTGACTATCCATCTCTCACCCCCTCGTGGGGTGGTTAGCACAAATCTGATAATAGATATCTGATATATAAGCTACGGTACCGTGCTCCTAAGTTGAACTAAACTAAACTAACATCCGAGTTCGCATAACATATAATACATGATATTATAGAATCTTTCATCATTTCATAAATACAGCCTCGCGCAGAACATTTCATAAATACGACCTCGCGCCAAACATTTCATAAATATGGCCTCATGCCGAACATTTCATAAATACGACCTCGCGCCAAACATTTCATAAATACGGCCTCGTGCTGAAATCATACGTAAAACATAGCCTTACGCCGAATAGCTCATACATATCATTTTGAAAATAAATCAATTATCATGTATTTTTAAAACTATAATGGGCTGCATTATTTTATAATTCCTGAAAACATGCTTTACTCGTAAAATCTTCCATATCATAATACTTTTCATGAAAAATAACATTCATGCCACACAAAGCTGGGTAAATCATACCTTTCATTCTAAAATCATAATTCCCTTACAACAGCAGTATTTTCCCAAATATGCATTTATTCCATAATATTCAAATATCATACATATTTTCCGTAAAATCAATTTGCTCATAAATAATAGTAATTTGCGTGAAAAATAACTGCTTTAGTTTATTCCTTTACCTAACTACTGAGAAAGCCCCTAAAAATCTCGGTCTAACACCCGTAGGGTTTCCTGATCAATGCCCTAAAAATGATAACCCCCAGAATTAAACATCAGTATTTTTTCATAAATATCATTTCATACAAGTATGGTAAGACCAAATTTGGCATAAAAAACCTTACCTCAACTCAGAGATGATTTCCAACTTACTTTCACCAACGATCCGCTCCGACAGATTTGGAGAGAACTTCCCCAAGAGCATCGTGGTGGCTTCAAATCGTCGAACCAGCGGAAATCCGGCCCAAAAGCGAAGAGAGAAGAGAGAGAAATCGTAGGGAAAGAGAGAGAGTAAGATATTTTCTTAATTTTCACATTTAATTTCAGATTTCTACTATTTATAGGGACAGATTCATCGACAAGACACGCCACCTCATCGACGAGTCTTGTAGAAAGTTCGTCGACGAACCTGCTCCCTCGTCGATGAATTTCAGACTTCCAGAAATTCTCTCTCGGTATCTTCTCGTTGACGAATCTTGTCTTCGTCAACGAGGTCCTCTTATATCCTCGTCGACGAGGCCCTGATAATTTCCCTTGGTTATTCCTTCCAAAGTGCAACGTTCGTCGACGAAGTCGACTTCTTCCTTCTGTTACTGTTTCCATTTCCTTTCCTCTTTATTATTTAAATCCCTTTATTATTCGGGTTGTCACATTCTCCTCTCCTTATAAAATTTCATCCTTGAAATTTACTATTCATATAATTCATCATCCCTTATTAGGCAAAATGATCTACTTATTTTATTACTTACCCTCACTTATGGCGGAGGAATACCGTGATTACATTTCAAGATCTGGGAGAGTACATATACCAAAAGAAAATTCCCCCAAAACTAAAATACCACTTACTAATAAAAGAATTACATGTACCTGCAAAAGAAATATTACATATTTACTCACATTTCTTAATCACATCTGATCTTCCTGGAACAGTTGCGGGTATTTTTGTCTGATCTACTCCTCGAGTTCCCAAGAAGCCTCTTCTACTACGTGATTCCTCCATAGAACCTTTACCAGAGGAATCTTCTTATTACGTAGTTCTTGTTCCTTTTGGTCCAGAATCTGCACTGGTACCTCCTTATAGACTAACGAATCACTGAGCTCTAACTCACCATAGCTGATAATATGAGAAGGATCTGGGACATATTTCCTCAACATAGATACGTGGAATACGTCGTGTATCTTGGATAGTGTAGGTGGCAAAGCTAGCCTGTAGGCCAACAGCCCCACTTTCTCTAAAATCTCAAACGGACCGATAAACCTAGGGCTATGTTTACCTTTCTTTTCGAATCCCATAACTCCTTTCAATGGAGCTATCTTTAGAAACACATGATCACCAGCATTGAATTCCAAATTCCTGCGGCGATTATTGGCATAACTATTTTGTCAGCTCTGAGCTGCACTGATTCTTTCCCTGATAAGTCAAACCTTATTATATGTCTGCTGCACCATCTCTGGACCCACAACTCGCCGCTCACCCATATCGTCCCAATACAAAGGATATCGGCATCTCCTGCCATATAAAGCCTCATACAGCGCCATGCCAATACTGGTCTGATAACTGTTATTATACGTGAATTCTACCAGCGACATGAACTGAGTCCAACTACCCCCAAAGTCTAATACACACGCTCAGAGCATATCTTCTAGTATCTGTATCGTCCTCTCAGTATGTCCGTCTGACTGAGGATGGAATGTTGTGCTAAACGATAACTGAGACCCTAGAGCCTCCTGCAAGCTCCTCCAAAATTGTGGCATGAATCACGGGTTTCGATCTGACACAATGAATACTGGCACCCTATGAGAACGAACTATCTCCCAGATGTAAATCTTTGCCAATCGGTCGAGGGGATAGTTGATCTTGATAGGGAGGAAATGGGCGGACTTAGTCAACTGATCTACTATCACCCAAATCACAGTCTGGCCATGCGATGTCGACGGCAGCCCTGAAATGATATCTATGGATATATGATCCCACTTCCACTCTGGGATAAATAGCAGCTACAACTGGCCTGCCGGCCTTTGGTGCTCAGCTTTTACCTGCTAGCACGTCAAGCACTGGGCTACATATTCGAAAATCTCCCTCTTCATACCACTCCACCAGTAAAACTCTCGCAGATCCCTGTACATTTTCATACTACCGGGGTGAATCGTATACAAGGATTTGTGAGCCTCTTCTAAAATAGTCCTCCTAATGTCAGCATTAGTAGGAACACATAATCTGGATTGGAACCGTAATGTTCCGTCATCTGAAAAGCAGAATTCCTCCCCTGACCACTCTGCACTCTGTCTATCACCTTAACTAATTCTGGGTCTTCTTTCTGAGCGGCTTTAATTCTTTCCTATAGAGTAGGCTGTACCACTAGACTGGTGATATATACCTGTGGGGCACTCTCAACCAACTCGATGCTGAGTCTCTCTAGATCCATCATGATTGGATGCTGGATCTCCATAGCCGTCAATGCTAATTCCCTAGATTTCATGCTCAGTGCATTAGCTACCACATTTGCTTTCCCTGGGTGGTAATTGATAGTACAATCAAAATATTTAATTAACTCTAACCATCTTCTCTGTCTCATATTCAATTCCTTCTGAGTGAAGAAATACTTTAAACTTTTATAGTTGGAGAAAATCTTGCACTGCTCATCGTATAGATAATGCCTCCAAATTTTCAATGTGTGTACATCATGGGAAGGGTTATTTTCATAGTCTTTCAACTGTCTGGATGCATATGCCACCACCCTGCCATGCTGCATCAGTACACAGCCAAGTTCCTTCAAGGACGCATCACTGTAGATAGTATAACCCTCACCCCCAGACGGGATGATCAATATAGGTGCTGTGACTAACCTTTGCTTTAGTTCCTGAAAACTCTACTTATAGTTGTCTTCCTATTCAAATCTGGCATTCTTCCTAGTCAGTCGTGTCAGAGGCCTTGATAAAGTTGAGAACCCCTCAACGAAACGACAGTAATAACCAGCTAACCCCAAGAAACTCCTAATCTCCTAGACATTCCTCGATCTAGCCCAATTCACTATCGCCTCAATCTTATTGGGATCTATAGAAATTTCGTCTCCTAAGATAACATGCCCCAAAAACACAACTTTCTCAAGCCAGAATTCACATTTACTGAATTTTGCATACAACTTCTTCTTTCTAAGCATCTGCAAAACCTGCCTCAAATGTATCTCGTGCTCCTTATAGCTCATCGAATAGACTAGTACATCATCAATAAAAACAACCACAAACTGATCTAAATATGGATGAAAAATCCTATTCATCAAATCCATAAATATTGCAGGAGCATTCGTCAGACCAAATGACATAACAACAAACTCATAATGCCCATATCTGGTCCTGAAAGCTGTCTTCGATACATCCTATGCTCTCACCTTTACCTAATGGTAACCTGATCTAAGGTCAATTTTAGAATATACCCGTGTACCCTGGAGCTGATCGAACAAATCATCGATATGGGGTAGAGGATACTTGTTCTTGATTGTCACTTTATTAATTTCTCTGTAATATATACACATCCTCATAGACCCATCCTTCTTTTTCACAAACAGCACTGGAACTCCCCACGGAGATACACTAGGTCGTATGAAGCCCTTATCAAGCAAGTCCTGCAACTGATCTTTCAGTTTTACCAACTCTGCTGGCGCCATTCGGTACGGTGCTTTAGAGATCATTGATAAATTGTTAGCTCTTATTTCTTGTTTTTTTGTTGATATTAGGCATAATAAAACCTTGATTTAGTTTAGGATTTTCACCAATTATTTTTTACATGAAATTCAGTTGATGCTTAATGAGAATTTTTATTTTCTTCCGTTTGAATGTGGAAAATTTACTCGAGCTTTAGTTTGAAAATTTCATCTTATTAATGCCTTGATTGGGTTAACAAGAAGAGGAGTAAGGCCTAGGGAATCAGTAAATGGTGGAAGCAAAAAGACGTTGAACCCATAACTTGAGTGTTTGGTAAATTGTTTCAGTTAATTTGTTTAGTTTTGTCTGCGTTATTAGATTTATATCTTTGAAAATTTGATAAAAATTCAATCTCATTTTAGCATTTTTCTCAAGCACTTCCCACTTTGTTTAGTGCTTTCAAAAACATAAAAAACAAAAAGATTTTCACACCACATTTTACAACAACAGGTTTTCACTAAACTTTCACAAATTCTTTGATACTCAGTGGTCACTATGGAATACGATCCTGAACTCATCCTTGATACAACTTGACACTTCCGCACTTGGAAGCACAACTCAGAACGAGTCAAGTTTTTGGTGCCGTTGTCGGGGACCAATTGGTGTCATCAAAGTGTTTTTCAGATTTCAGAGAGGGTGTTTATAGAGCCGTGAACGTCTTCACAGCCTGAGTGATATCTACTTCCACTCCTTTGACTCATTTGCTTTTATTTTTTGTTTTATTTTGTTTATGCTGAGTTTGTATGTCTGTTTGGGTTAGAGATAACACATTTAGACTGGTTAGGACAGACTCATCAATCTCATCATCGAGTGCACCTATTTCACTTGAGTAATTCGAATCATCATCTAACACTCACAACATCATGGCTGAAAATGAACATCATGATAGGGAGAACCCTAATAGGACCCTCAGAGAATACTTGCATTCTGTTAGGACCAGCACTCTATCTTGCATTAATCCACCTTTGAATGTAAAGGCTTTTAATTTTAAACCCGGTATGATCCCATTGCTACCTCATTTTCATGGCATTGAATTTGAAAATCCCTATTTGCATATCAAAGAGTTTGAAGAAGTGTGTTCCACATTCATGGATAGAACATGCACTAAAGAGGTCATAAGATTAAAATTGTTTCCATTTTCATTAAAAGACAAGGCAAAGACCTAGTTGAATTCCTTGAGACCAAGGTCCATTGGGATATGGAAAGAAATGCAAACTGAGTTTTTAAAGAAATATTTTCCCAAGCAGAGAACTAATGTTTTAAAAAGACAAATCATGAATTTTTTCCAAAAGGATGTGGAAACATTTTATCTATGTTGGGAACGTTTCAAAGAACTCTTAAATGCATGTCCTCACCATTGATATGAGAATTGGAGGGTCATTAGTTTTTTCTATGAGGCGTTGCAACAAAAAAATGAGGCAATTTGTAGAAACGATGTGTAATGGTGAGTTTTTCAATAAAAGGCCCAAAGAAGCTTTTGACTATTTTGATTATTTGGTTGAAGACACCTAATCTTGGGATGTCTCTGATGTGTATGATAGATCTGAAAAGCAAAAATATATTAGTGGGGGTGGTACATAACAACTGAAAGAAGTTGACAATTTTAATGCTAGACTTGCATTGATTTCTAAAAGGTTAGATTCCATTGAACTTAAGAAAGTAAATGAAATGCATGTATTACCATCATCTTCTGAAAAATGCAGCATATGTGAGGATCCAAGACATGTGACTGATGCGTGCCCAACAATTCCTGCTTTTAAGGAAGTTTTGCTCGATCAATCTTACCCAGTGCATATGATTTCTAAGAATTCTATTGGACCTTATTCTAATACTTAAAATGCAGGTTGGAGAAGTCATCTTAATTTCAACTGGAAAAGGACTAAGTGGGGCCATCTACCCAGGGACAAAGTCAATATGCTCCTTATGCAGCAGCTGGCCAAAATTCGGTACCCTCTTATGTTGCAAATCAACCTCCTCTAATGCAAAGAAGGGGAATTGAAGACCCCATACAACAGCTAAATGTTAGCTTACAACAGTTTATGCAAAATTAGAGCACAATAAACAACCAAAACTCCCAGGCCATCAATGACATCAGAGGGACCCTCACTAGAGTAACCACTACTCTGAGTAACCAAGAGAAATGAAAATTCCATGCTCAACCCCAATCCAATCCACAATGGTAAAGTCAGTCAGCTCAGAATACTAGTGAAAGGAGCAATGTGAAATTAGTGAAAGCTATCACAACTTTGAGGAATGGTAAGGTTTTGGGTGACCTTGCCCATAGTGCAAGAAGTTCAGGTAAAAAGGCTAACCCTCCTCTAGATAGTGGTGAGTCAAGAACTTTAAATTCAAATAATGTTGCATGTCTCATACCTACACCGTTTCCACAACGTTTGCTTTCTTTGCACAAGGATAAACAGCATGCTGAAATCCTAGAAATTTTTAAGCAAGTTAGGATTAACATTCCACTTCTTGATGCTATAAAAAAAATTCCTGCATATGCTAAGTTTCCAAAGGATTTATGCACTGTAAAATGCAAACTGAATGTGCAAAAAAAAACTTTCCTCACTGAGCAAGTTAGTACCATTATTCAAAATCACATACCACCTACAAGGATCCTGGGTCACCTTCTATTTCATGTGTCATTGGAAATTCTAAGATTGGGCAGGCCTTGCTAGACTTAGGTGCGGGGGTCAATTTACTACCTTGTAGTGTGTATGAACAATTGGGGCTAGGGGAATTAAAAGCCACTTCAATCATTTTGCACCTTGTTGATAGATCCATAAAAATCCCTAAGGGTATTGTCGAGGACATCTTGGTCCAAGTGGATAAATTTTATTACCCTGTGGATTTTGTGGTCTTGGATATGAAAGTGTCATCCCACACAAATTCTTCACCACCTATGATTTTGGGAAGACCATTCTTAGCAACTTCTAATGCCATAATCAATTGTAGGAGTGGTGTTTTAAAATTAAGTTTTGGGAATATGACTTTAGAACTGAATATCTTCAATTTGTGCAGGCAACCTCAAGAACATGAAGACATTCAAGAAGTCAATTCATTGGAATCCCTAATTGTAGACACTCATTGGTTAAATTATGATTATGATGAGCAGTGGGAGGATTTAGAAGACTCCCTTGATTTAACTGAGTCCATTAACCATTTTTATTCTCTTTGTGCTGTAGATGATTCAACTGAGAAGCAATGGAAGCTCAAATTTGAGCCACTACCGGCAATACAAACCCCAGCACAACTATCCAATGAGAAGACACCAGTGCTAGAATTGAAGCCACTGCCACCGAAGCTGAAATACACCTACGTTGGACCAGAGAACTCATTTCTAGTGGTGATTTCTGCATCGTTGACCCTTGACCAAGAGAGTAAGTTGTTGAGAATTTTGACATAATACAAATCAGCCATTGGCTGGTCCATTGCTGTTATCGAAGGTATAAGTCCTCTCATTTGTACACATAGGATATATTTGAAAGAGGATTCAAAACCATCTAGAGAGATGCAAAGGAGACTAAACCCCACAATAAAGGAAGTGGTAAAAAAGGAAGTCTTGAAATTGTTAGACATAGGCATCATATATCCAATTGCTGACAGTAAATGGGTTAGTCCAATACAAGTTCTTCCAAAAAAACCTGGTATAACTGTTGTAGAAAATGATAAGGGAGAATTGGTGCCTACTAGAGAGACCACAGGCTGGAGGATGTGTGTAGACTATAGGAAATTGAATGCCTCTAGGAAGGATCATTTTATTTTGCTCTTCCTTGACCAGGTTTTAGAAAAAGTGGCAGGGCATGGATATTACTATTTTTTAGATGAATTCTCTGATTATTATCAAATAGAAATAGCTCCCGAGGACCAAGAGAAGACTACATTCACTTGTCCTTTTGGAACTTTTGCCTTCAGGAGAATGCCATTTGGGCTATGCAATGCCCCGACTACTTTTCAAAGATGTATGTTAAGCATTTTCAGCAACTTAATTGAGGACAGTGTAGAGATATTCATGGATAACTTTTCAATTTTTGGAAAAACATTTGATGCATGTTTGTCTAATTTGCAGGTTGTTTCGAAAATATGTGAAGAAAAGCAATTATTGTTAAATTAAGAAAAATGCCACTTTATGGTCCAACAAGGAATAGTTTTGGGGCACATTGTATCTTCTCGAGGCATAGAGGTGGATAAAGCTAAAATAGACTTAATTTCAAATTTGCCTACACTTAAAAATGTGAAAGATGTTAGATCATTTTTAAGGCATGCTGGTTTTTATAGAAGATTCATAAGGAATTTTAGCTTTATCTCTAAACGCTTTTGCAAACTTTTGATGCATGATGTTAAATTTGAATGGACCCAAGAGTGCCAAAATGGTTTTGATGAACTGAAAACATGTCTCACCACTGTACCTATTATTCAATCTTCTGACTGGTCACTTCCTTTTGAATTAATGTGTGATGCAAGTGACTCTGTTGTGGGGGCTGTCCTTGGACAACGAAGAGATAAACTGCCATATGTCATCTACTATGCTAGTAAGACTTTAAATGCTGCATAAAAGAACTATTTCACCACAGAAAAAGAACTACTAGCTATAGTATTTGCATTGGATAAGTTTAGATCATATCTTCTTGGTTCTCCTGTCATAATATTCACTGACTATGCAGCTTTGAAATTTCTACTGTCAAAAAAGGACACCAAGCCAAGGCTAGTGAGGTGGACACTCCTGCTATAGGAATTTGATCTCATAATAAAATACAAGAGGGAGTAGAAAACGTGGTGGCAGATTACCTTTCTCAGATTCAACTTGAAGTTTCTGAGAAGTTTTCTTTAATTTTTTATTATTTTCCTGATGAACAATTATTTGCAGTTGAATCTTTACCATGGTATGCTGATATTGTGTTTCTTGGTCACAAGGAAAACTCCACCTCGTTGGAATGCTTAGGACATCAGAAGGTTGAAGGCTAAAGCTAAGAATTTATTTTACAATGATCCCTATCTCTTTAAATATTGTTTAGATCAAATCATTAGGAAGTGTGTCCTAATAATGAAATTTCTGGTGTCTTAAATTTTTTCCATACAGAAGCTTGTGGTGGGCATTTCTCCGCCCACAAAATAGTGGCCAAAGTTCTTCAAAGTGGATTTTATTGGCTGACTATGTTCAAGGATGCTTTGATTTTTTGCAAAGTCTGTGAACCTTGTCCAAAATTATGGAGAATCATTATGAGAAACATGATTCCTTTGCAACCTATACTAGTGATTGAAATTTTTGACTGTTGGGCTATAGATTTCATGGGACCATTTCCTTCTTCTTATGACTATTTATACATTCTACTTGCTGTTGATTATGTTTCTAAGTGGGTTGAGGTAGTCCCTTGCAGATCTAATGACCATCAAGTGGTTATAAAATTTTTGAAAGAAAACATTTTTGCAAGGTTTGGCATGCCTAAAGCTATAATTAGTGATCGAGGCATGCAGTTTTACAACAAACATGTTTCAGCCTTATTGAAGAAGTATGGTATCCATCACAAAATCTCTACTTCCTATCACCCTCAGACCAATGGACAAGATGAACTAGCAAATAAGGAAATTCAAAACATCCTTGAGAAAACTATTAACCCAAACAAGAAGGATTGGTCTTTGAGAATGTCTGATGGCTTGTGGGCCTATAGAACAGCTTTTAAAACCATTTTGGGTATGTCTCCATACAGATTAATGTATGGTAAGGCTTGCCATTTGCATGTAGAGCTGGAACATATGGCGTATTGGGCTATTAAGCAATGCAACTTTAACATTGATGACGCTAGTTGTGTGAGAAAATTGCAGTTATATGAATTGGATAAGCTGAGGATGAATACTTACAACAATTCTAAATTATCCAAGGAAAGAATGAAGAACTTTCATGACAAACACATTCAGCGTAAGACTTTTGAGTTTGATCAACAAGTGTTATTGTACAACTCTCGATTACACTTGTTTCCTAGTAAGTTAAGGTCTTGATGGAGTGGGCCTTTTGTGGTAAAAAATGTTTTTCCTCATGGTGCTGTAGAGATTCCAAATCCTTATAATGGTAACGTTTTTAAGGTTAATGGTTAAAGGCTCAAGCCTTTTATCTCTAACTTTGCACCTGAGGAATCTACTCTACATCTGCTTGATCCCACTTAGTATAGTTTTTTTTTTTATTTGCATTTTTATTTCTCTAATTGTTTTCTTTTTTTCTTTAGTTGTTATTTCTTATTCCCTAGGATTGCACTATTTTCAAAGTTGTTTAGGTACTTTTTCCTCTGTCTTGTAATTTTACCTTTACTTCTTTGTTTGTCTTATAATTGTTTTGCTTTACTTTTAACTGCTCTCTTGGGTAAATTCTTTCATTTTTCCTGCATCATTGAGGATAATGCTACATTCTAGTTGGGGGGTGGAAGAGAATTTACCCTGTTGTTTGCATGCTTTAAAAATATGATGGTTTACCTTGAGAAAATACTGTTATGGAGCTCAAAGCATGCTAAATTCTTCATTTGTGAACGTTACATGCCAAATTTTTTTTTTTCTTGAGAATATTGAACATGTAGGATGTAGTACAATCAAAGTTTAAATCAAAAGAGATTTTTATCCATTTCAATTAGTTTCATCCAAGGGAAGGATGTTGAAATTCTTGCTACACACACTACACGAGTTAGAAAACTTTGAACGACTACTTTAGACCATTTTTGGTTGATATACACTTCAATTGTTTGGGACTCTAATGAACCATATCCTAATGACATATAAAGGAAAAGAAAGAAAAAAAAAGTTTGAAGTAAATGAAAATAAGAAACAAGCCAGGGATTAATTGTAAGAAGGAAAAGAGAAAAATAAAAAAAAATAAAAAAAAGAGGGAAGCAATTATGTATTGGAAAGGGCTGCCTATTAACAGGGTCCTAACTAAACAAAAAGTGGGTACCTTATATTAGCGTGACCTACTACCGAGTTCCTAACTAATCAAGAAAGTGGGTGCCTTTTAAAGTGTAATAGTGTGAAAGCTGTCAATACAATAGTTTTGAATTAAAGTAAGATCATGCGGTTGTCTCAGACTAATTGTTGTGATTGAAACCATTAATGTCTATTGGTAGTCAATCTTGGAATTCCAGCCTTATTCTCATGACATGTGAGCTTTGTTACTTTTCGTTATCTAGGTTGTTTTACAAAATGGTGTATAAATCTCTCAGTTGATACTTAACTTGGATTAATCTATGTCCTGTGTTCCTAAACTCATTAAGCATATTTCATAACATGTAATTTTCATAAGTATTGGAGTTTTAGTTGCTATTCCCCTGATTTGAATGTATTCATGTTATTTGTTAGGGACTAGTAAAACGTTAGTTGGGGGTGTGATTATGAGTCAAAGTTGCGTAATTAGGTGTTTAAAATCATGCATTAAAGATTATAATTTTAATTAAATGCCTAGTTATATTCGGCATTTCAACATTGAGCTCGTTTGAGATAATCATCATATTTTTGCTGTAAATTTACAGATATTCATGTTTTATTATTGTAAGATAATTTTTAGAAATCAACATCGGGCCATGCACGCGTGAGTTTGAGCCTGGGAAGAAGCCATGCAAGTCCGTGAGCATCAAATGAATTTACGCGCCAAAGGCTCTCTCGGGAATTTAAAGAAAAATAAAAAGGGAAAAAAAACTGTGTATGTATTTATATGTATTGTGCAAAGTGGGAGGCTCGTGCATGCGCTGGCCCGTAGCCCATGAGATGTGTGTGCAAATAAAAAAAAAGAGAAGAGTGGGCTGCCATGTATAAACAAATTGGAAACACAAAAGAAAGGGGGCATTGAAATGAAAAAAAAAAGAGTAGGCTGGGTCCTTGATGTGACCTGGCCATGCAAACTAAAAGAAAAGCCTTGTGTGTGTGTGTGTGTGTGTTTGCGTGAGGAGGCGCTGGGGCTGGCACGCTGGCTGAGGGGGAGGGAATTGAAAAAGAAAAAAAAAAAAAGAAGGCTAGAAGGAAAAAAGAGGCTAGGGGGATAAAAATGAAAAAAAGGAGCTAGGGTTTGAGTGTGGGGCTGCGTGTAGGGTAGGTTGAAGAATTTGGGGAGCAGCGCTGTTGTTGCTGCTGTTTTTGCCGGGAGACCCAAGCCCCAGCTCTCCTCATGGTAGCCCTCCATTATTTCTCTCTCTCTCTCTCTCTCTCTCTCTCTCTCTTCTTGTTTATTTATTTTAATGTTTGTTATAATAGATTGTTGGAGTAGGTATTTATTTTAATGTTTGTTTTAAATACATTGTTTGGATAGTTTTATTGTTGCATTAAGTTAATGTTTACTTTATTGTTTGAATAGGTTATTAGTCTAATTAATTTCTTATCCTTTAATTTGTTATTTTGAATGCTTCAAGTTTGAATTAATTTGTTGTTTTAATTGGGTATACATTTAGTTCATTATTCTTTTAATTAGTTGTCTTATTTTATTGCTGTAATGAGCTATTGTGTGGTTAGTTCGATATGAAAATTTTGGATTGCAAGCATGAGTGGCTAAGTTCTATAACTTGGGTTGTGAGTCAATGTCGGTTGCTTTCCATGGTTTATTAGTTTTCTTATGATATTATTGTTAAACTTTTATTTGCTTAAAACTGAAAATTGAAGGCATCGTTGATAAATCACTGGCTCTTATTTCTTGTTTTCTTGTTGACATTAGGCACATCAAAACCTTGATTTAATATAGGTTTTTCATCAATTAATTTTTACATGAAATTCGGTTGATACTTAATGAGAGTTTTTATTTTCTTCCGTTTGAATGTGGCAAATTTACTCGAGTTTTAGTTTGAAAATTTCATCTTATTAATGTCTTGATTGGGTTAACAAAAAGAGGAGTAAGGCCTAGGGAATGAGTAAATGACGGAAGCAAAAAGACATTGAACCCATAACCCGAGTGTTTGGTAAATTGTTTCAGTTAATTTGTTTAGTTTTGTCTGTGTTATTAGATTTATATTTTTGGAAATTTGATAAAAGTTTAATCTCATTTTAGCATTTTTCTCAAGCACTTCTCACTTTGTTTAGTGCTTTCAAAAACATAAAAAACAAAAAGATTTTCACACCAAATTTTATAGTAACAGGTTTTTACTAAACTTTCACAAATACTTTGATACTCAGTGGTCCCTGTGGAATACGATCTTGGACTCATCCTTGATACAACTTGACACTTCTGCACTTGGAAGCACAAGTCAGAACAAGTCAACAACCCCCAACTTACACTTTGCTAGTCCTCGTGCAAAGCAAAATCTAAGAAAACAACAAAATCCTAACTATCTCTTCTTTCGCGGGGAAAACAGTTGCATTTACCGTATGCAATAAGGCTTTAAACCCCTAGGTCGATTCTAGTGTACGAATTCTAGTCTCGTGAGGGTTTCCAAGGCGACACCCACAAACACCAATTTGAATGAATAGTAAAACACATGCAACACTATCATACCCGTTCATATACACATATATTACCTACTTACACACAAGATCTTTCACACATGACTCCACTATACACACAACTTTGATGCAAATCACCCATGCAAGTCTCAACATAATATTGTCGTAAGGAAAAGCACAACTCACTCTGTTGCGCGATGTCCTTTTGTGCGAAGCAGGGCGAACTGGAAAAAAAAAAGTTGGTTTTGATTTTTGTGAAAAATGGTGTGATGGAGTCGCCACTAACCTTTTGGAGTGTGGTTAGAACACTTGATTACTACCAAATTAAGGGTAGAATCAACTTGCATTACCAAAACAGAGATTGGGAGTTTGGGTATGCGAGGGAAAGGTGTGAGCACCCTCTACACACCTGTTCTTACAAACGGTACCTTATTAATTTAGAATTATCCCAAAATAAACTTAATAACCTTCTTATTTTACTCCCATTGAAAGTATGAATGCATATGCAAATACTATATAAGTATTCCCTCAGAACCTGGGCATACAATGCTCTAAAGAGCCCATGCCTCCTTTTGCAATCATAGGGAAGGAAAATCGAGAAAATATTGTACAAATATACACTCCTAGGATTTTTGAAATTTCATATGATCTTTCTAGGTATGACAATACTATTTTAGGAGGTTTTGGATCTCATTTGGGATGAAAAAGAGTGTCAAAAATTGTTGTCGAGTCTCAAAATATTTTACCCGATTTTCTCCAATTTTTTTGAATTTTTGTAATTTTTCCAAATTCTCCCAAATGTTTAAGTAATTAAATAACAAAAAGGTAATTAAGGAAAAAAAGAAAAAAATGAAAGTTGAGTTTGAAAATATTTTAAAATTTTTCTCCTGATTTTTCTGATTTTTTTTTGTGATTTTTTTTTTTGAAATTTTTATGATTTTTGTGGATTTTTTAAATCATTAAAACAATAAAATAAAAAAAGACAAAATCAGAATTGGTCCATGATCAATTTAGTGGACCAGACCGGTTCTGAGAAGAACTAGTCAAAGGGGGGTGGTCAAGTGGTTTTAGGCCTAGTCAGGGCCATAGACATGTGGCACCCTGTGAGTGGAAGATGCATGCAGGTGAGGATCAGCTTCGTGGCAACATCCTAATCGTCGTTGGCAGGTGTTGATTGGAGGGTGGAGAGGTAGTTGCGTCCTGTTGGCTTCGTGTGGAATGGAAATGCGCCACGTGTCGCTAACTACATAGAGGATCAGGCGCTCATGATGCTTTTGACATGGGACTTTCTTGGCCATTGATGGGAACTAGAGATCGAATAGTGATGGTGGGACACGTCAAGACTGTTGATGTGGGAAGATCATAGCCGTGGAGGGGGAGGGGGACTTTGATCAAATGGTGATGGATCGTGTACACACGGATTGCTTACGTGGCTTCAATATGGAGCGTCTACGGAAAGCACAAATCGGACGGCTGCGATTTAACCACACTTCTCCCCTATCAAACAGATGATTGAGTGCCTTGTGTCATGATCTGGTGGCTCCGAGGTAAAACATACTTAAACCCATTTTTTTTTCTCCATTTTTATTCTTTCGTCCTTTGAGTGCCCTCTCTCTCTACTCTTTTCCCCTCTCTCTTGCCCCTCTATTTCTTTGTGAACCAGAAACCCTAATGGTTTCTGAAACTCAACCTACTCTCTCTCTCAATCCCCTCTTTTGCTACTGTTCTTCCCTGGGGGTTCTTAGAAACCCCTATGAAATCCTACCTGCAACTCTCATCTCTTGCTCAAAGCCCAAACCCCCTTCTGCGATTCCCTTTCTCCTGTCTTCCTTCTTTCCTAAACGGTAATTGAACCAGACTCACATTTCACAGCTTCCTCTTCCTTTCCATGAGGACGAAGTTCATGGTTTGGGTGCAAACCAAACACTCAAAGAGGATCACAGACCTCAAACAAGGGTTTTTGAATCTAGGATCTATTCGAGGGTGCGAAACCCTAAAAGATAAGTATTTTTATCCCACTTTTGTTTTATGTTTTTACTATTGTGATGTTTAGGATTTGAATTTCAAATCGTGTTCAAATCTGATGGCCTTACAAGGCTTAAAATATTGTTTTAGGGATAATAAACAAGAGGAACTTAACATATTTGGTTAAGTGATGATATTTCAGGACTCAAGCATGAGAATACAAGGTCAAATGCTCACAAGGATTCAATGAAAGCTTATACTCCAAAGAAAGATGATTAAATGAAGCTTAAAAGGCATGTATTCAAAGATGATCTAGTAAAGCTTGAAGACCATGAGAGCATGAATGAGAACTTGTTAAAGTATATAAAAGCTTGAAGACAAGATGGCGCCAAAGAAAGAACAAGCATGAAGACTTAAGTGCTTAGAATGTCAAAAGTCTTAAGAAGTTTTTATGCAAGTACTTCATATTTTAAATATCTTATGGAAATATGTGAAAGCTCCTCTAGGGTTAATTATGGACTTAAAGACCTTATTTTAAAACACTGAAAATAATTTTATAAGAAATCAAAGAAGGAGAGTAAAAAGGATATTTGAAAAGTAAAATGAAAAAACTGAACTTGGTCTGCCCAGATGACTAAGGTGCACCCTTAGAAGACTGAAGAGGTACTTCAGAAGACTGACGATTTCGTTCAGCCTACTGAAGAATTTCTTTAGAAGACTGAAGAACTAGTTCATTCCACTAAAGATTTTTTTTGAAGGAAATTAGAAGAGGCAGTACACCCTTAGAAGACTGAACCCTTAGTTCAGTCGTCTGATCTAGGACTTCAGAAGACTGAACCTTCAGTTCAGTCATCTGACTTTAGTCTTCTGACCCTGTGTCTAGTTCAAATTTTTTAGTGTGTTATGGAACATCAGAAGACTGAACCCGATACTTCAGTCGTCTGAACACTATTAACGGATATAAATTTTAAATGTTTTAAATTTTAAATAAATTTTTCTTGTGCCCCAAAATTTATGAAAACTTGGGAGATACTCCAAGTAAACTTGGGCAACATGAAATTACTTTTTCTAAACTTATAAATATATGGTTTTTCAAATCAAATTAATATAGAACAAAAGAATTGAAAAATTTGCTGAAAGCTATCTTGCTATCAAAGCTCTCTCTTGCTCACTTATTAGAAAATCTGAGTTGTTGAATTTATGACGTGCTGATCATCATACTACTGAGTTCTGAGTTGCTAATTATCATCTAGAAAGAACTTGGTGAATTCTTACTTGAGCTTCATTGTATTCCACTTTGATATTTAATATTGAAGTACATAGTGTTTGAAATTGAATTAATAGGCTCTTATGAGAGTAATATTGTACGCCGATATTGTTTCTTGTTTCTTGATGATTCTAGGTTGTTGGATCGTTGACCGAGTATAAGGTATCACTGGGAGATGGTTTGTTCCGCTCGGAAAGGAACGGTATAGTGGAATCCTTTGGTGGTATTGACCAAAGGCGAGGACGTAGGCTGGGGATAAGTCGAACCTCGTAAAAAACGTGGTGTCACTCTCCTTCCTTATTCTCTTTACTTTTTAGCATATATACTTTGTTGTGTGTGAATGTAAAGTGCAGGTAGCTGAAGTTGAGAACTGAGAATAACAAGAAGACTCTAAATAAAAGAAAGTACATTTTGATTAAACGTTTGTGGAAACCTAAAAAGGGAGTACGTTGTTTAATCGTTTGCAGAAATCTTTATTAAGAGAAGTGCAAACAATTTCATTTAATACAGGGCTTGAAACATACTCATACATTCACAGGGTTGCAAAAGCTAAAAGTGCTAAAGAGCTGCATACTTAATCTTAATTTGGTATTTTGGTTGTTTACTTTAAAGTTATTAATTGGTTGTTGTTTGATTGTTTGAGTTTTGGTTTACTTGTGTTGAGTATGGGTTTATGGATTGATTGAGTGATAAAAAAACTTTGCTGTGTGTTTGTTAAACAAGTGGTTTAAGAATTTGTTAAAAGAATTAAAAGAAAATTTTAAAACCCAATTCACCCCCTCTTTGGACTACACCTCAACTTTCAATATCCATGTGAGTTAAAAAAACGAATGTCTGCATGCTTGCTTGTTATTCAAGGTTTGTGATGATGATGCTATTGTTTGGTGGTTGTGTTTCTCTGGTTAGGGTTTTGGGCAGAGGGAGGAAGACGAGCTAACCTCGTCTTATCCCAGATGAGTGAGCACCGGGTTGACTTGTACAAGTCAACCCATGGGGATGTGAGAACTGACTCGGGTGCACCCGAGTGAGTCACGTGCTTGCAGGCACGTGTGGGGGGTGAATCATATGTAGGGGTGTTTAAAAAAATGGTTATGGGGCTTGGGATATTTTGAAAATGATTATAGGCTGGTCTGTTTTTTTTTTTTTTTTTAAAGGGTTATGAGCCTTGGGGTATTTTGAAAATGATTATGGTCTGGTCTGTTTTAAAACAAAGTGGGTCTGGTAGTTTTTAAAAAAAAAAAAAAAATGAAAATGGGCCTCAATTTATAAAATTTGGATGGGTTTTGATTTACAACATTAGTGGGCCAAATATTTTAAAAATGAACATGAGCCAATGGCCCCGGTTTAGTGTAAAGCAGAAAGGTCAGGGCTAAATTAAAAAAAATATTGGGCTTTGGTTCGGGTGATCGAACCAGAATTTGGATATGGGTTTGAGGCTCGGGTCTGGGTTTGATTCGGGTATAGGTCAAAGGGCTCGAGTTTCAAGTTCAGGTTCAGGTGATTTTTGGAATGAGTTCAAATTCGAAGTCGGGTTTGGTCTTGGAAAGTTGAGGCTGATTTAGTTCAGAGTCTTCCCAGGTTCATGCTTGAACTTGAGACTTGGGAGGGGAATACCTGCATTCAAACTCACCCACAAGAGATCATCAATGGATTAGAAGACAACAACAGAAGTATAGTTGTGAATTTTACCCTTCTCTTCTTCTCTCCTCCAGTTTTTTCACTCTAGCAGGTGAGTCTGAACTCGCTTTCTGGTCCCTGGTGCTCAGGCGAGATGCTCTGGATGGGCCTAGGGGTCTGCACAGGGAGGAGTTACAAAGTACCTCATGGCTTCTGCTTGTCTGAATGTCTCGTCTGATGTTCTGACTTGGCCTCCGGAGCCCATGGGCTCTTTATATATCTGCTCTGGTTCTACTCTTCTCTTTAGCTCTTAATTTATATAGAATTTTCTTCCTCGCCAATCCTCTCCTACAATTTTTGCAGGGGTTTCCTCTTTGAATGCTTTCCAATTCTCACTCCTCTCTCTTAATTTCTGCAGAATTTCTCAGCTCTCTTCTTCTGTGTTTGGCCCAATTTTCTAACAGAATTCCCCTCTAACAAACCTGGCAGAGAATATTTCCTTCTCCCACGTGAATATCTATTTTGTTTTCATTTTTTGAATTCTTACTAGCAGCTCGCATTGCTGTTTTTTGCGCGCAGGTGAATAAGGAGGCCCAGCTGGTAGGATTTTGTTTATTATTTTGAGTGGAGGGATTATAATATTTGTATCTGTACAAATATAAGTATAAGTATTTTGTATAATTTTTAATTCCTTGACATATATAAGTATTTCAATTTAGGCCAATCCGATGTCAGCCTTGCCAAAAGAAAATCTAGCAAATAAAACGAGACCTTAAGTCTTGATAGAATGTCCAGTTTTGAAATAAAAGACTCACTCTTAAAGACTTAATCTAAAAACTTAATTGAAAAACTTGGCTTAAAAATTGAAGGACACAAATTAAAAATTTAAAACTCAATTTTCAACACAACATGACTCAATTTTTTGACCCAAAGTTAGAAGAATCAAGTTTTAGAAAACACTACTTAGCCTAATAAGAGATTTATTTTGAAATTACAGGACCTTAAATAAAATTAAAAACTCAGTTTGAAAGACTTAAATTTTTCCTAGAATATCAGGACTCGATTCAACATATTAGGACTCATTTTGAAAAAAGAATTTTGAAATTAAAGGGCCCTATTAATAGTGAATGGTGCCAGGACTCAATTTTTCTTGAAAATGCAAGACTTAATTCCTAATATTTGGACACATTTTAAAAATAAAGAAGATTGATTTTGAAACTAAAAGACCCACCTATAGGTAACCAGTACTAGGACTCAACAAAGATGGACTTCAATTTTGAAATTCGGGACTTAGGGACTTAATTTTTGAAATTCGGGACTCAAGGACTTAATTTTGAAACTTGGGACTCAATCAAGTCTCAAAGTCAAATCTTATTAGGCCGAGTATTCTTAGGAGGAACTGATCAAAATTGGGGTGTCAACAACTACCCCTCTTTACAGGTTTTGTTGTTTCGATGTAACAGTAGGAACTCTCATACATTATTCGTAACAACAAGCCTATAAAGATAAAAGAGCCCTATTTTAACTAGCCACATGACTGCATAGGACTTTCAGATCAATTAGATGTAGTTTGCGTCTGCCACTCAAGGATGGGGAAAGAGCAAACAGGGCAAAATGGGAATGTTGCACAATTCTCTAGGAAGTTAGTAGTTAACATTTTTTTTTTTTGGGTTAGTATAGGTTAGTGATGACTTGTTTTAGGCGTGAAAATCCGAGCTAGTGTGCTCAAGGGGAACGTGCACCGAATATAAGAATCCGAGCACCATGGTGGCTTGCTTCGGATGTAAAAATCAGAGCCAAAGCAAATACCAAAATCTAAGCCAAAACAACACAAGGATGGCTTGCTATGAATGTGATAATTTAAGCCACAAAGGATACAATGATCCGAGCCAAAACAACACAAGGGTGGCTTTCTACGAATGTGATAATTTGAGCCACAGCAGATACAATGATCTGAGCCAAATCAACACAAGGATGGCTTTCTGTGAATGTGATAATCCAAGCCACAATAGATACGATGATCTGAGCCAAGTTAACACGAGGATGGCTTACTGTGAATGTGATAATTCGAGCCATAGCGGATATGATGATCCAAGCCAAAACAACAACCAGGATGGCTTACTACGAATGTGATAATCCAAGCCATGATGATACAATCATCCGAGCCAAAACAACACAAAGGTGGCTTTCTGTGAATGTGATATTCTAAGGCATAATGGATACAATGATTCAAACCAAATCAACACAAGGATGGCTTTCTGTGAATATGATAATCTGAGCCACAACAGATACGATGATCCAAGCCAAATCAACATGAGGGTGGCTTGCTGCGAATGTGATAATTCGAGCCACAACGGATACGATGATCCGAGCCAAAACAACACCAGGATGGCTTGCTGCGAATGTGATAATTTAAGCCATGACAGATACAATGATCCAAGCCAAATCAACACCAAGATGGCTTGTTGAGAATGTGATAATCCGAGCCACAACGGATATGATGATCCGAGCCAAGTTAACACGAGGATGGCTTGCTTCGAATGTGATAATTTGAGCCACAGCGAATACAATGATCCAAGCCAAAACAACAATGGGATAGCTTGTTGCAAATGTGATAATTCGATCGGAGCCAAAACAAGAAAGGATGGCTTGCTGCGAATGTGATAATCCAAGCGAGAACGGATACGATGATCCGAGCCAAAACAACACCTGGATGTCTTGCTGTGAATGTGATAATTCGAGCCACGATTGATACATTGTTATGAGCCAAATCAACACTAAGATGGCTTGCTGCGAATGTGATAATATGAGCCACAGTGGATACAATAATCGGAGCCAAAGCGACACAAGGATGACTTGTTGCGAATGTGATAGTTTGAGCCACAGCGGATACAATGATCCAAGCCAAAACAACACCAGGATGGCTTGTTGCAGATGTGATAATTCGAGCCAAAGTGGATACAATGATCTGAGCCAAAACAACACTAGGGTGGCTTGCTACAGATGTGATAATCTGAGCCATAGCGTATACAATGACCCGAGCTAAAACAAAACTATGATGGCTTGCTATAGATGTGATAATCAGAGCCACAGCGGATACAATGATTTAAGCCAAAACAATACCAGGATAGCTTGTTGCAGATGTGATAATCCGAGCTACAGTGGATACAATGATCCGAACCAAAACAAAACCATGATGGCTCGCTGTGGATGTGATAATCCAAGCCATAGCAGATATAATGATATGAACCAAAACAAAACCATGAGTACTAAGGTGTCAAATCCTAAGTTTGGAAAATGGTTACTCCACTAGGGAAATCCAATTGGGTGTAGGGTTCTGAGATCCCAAGTAAATGCTTGGGTGTAGGACCTGAGGGTTAATGCCTTGATTTCAATGAATGGATCCATTTGTTCCAGTGCTTAGCTACCCCAGTTTCAAAGCAAATATCTTTATTGGTTCTTAGGGGTCAACTGTCTTAGTTTCAAAGTAGATAAATCAACTTGTGCTTGTGGTCAGTTGCCTTAGTTTCAAATATTAGAACGACAAGAATTGCTTAGTCAACAATGCCAAAGGGCATTCAGAAGCCTATTCAACAAGAGAAATATGAATGAATGGTGCTATGCACGTTGCTACCTAGAATGCAGGGGTGTATCTCTATACGCACATGTGCACGATGATGCATGTTATATGATATGTATGCGTGCTTCTTCTTATAATGTGAATGCCTTTTCTTATTTTCTATTCTATATAATGCATGACATGCATGATGATGCATGAGCTTTCTTTTTCCAATGCGCCTATAATTAACAACCCAATCCCTGATCTTAGCCATGTTTATAGATTCTAGTCCAATATGAAGGCACTTGACTTGGCTCAAATGAAACTCGACTTGAAGTTTGCCCCAGTTACATTTATTTGTCACTGATCTTGGCCATGTTTTCAATTTTCACTCTGACATGAGGGCACCTAAATTGGCTCCATTGAAACTCAACATGAAATTTGCCCCAGTTACATTTTTCTCATTGATCTTGGTCATGTTTTCACTTTTTACTCTGACGTGAGGGCGCCTGAATTAGCTCTGCTAGAACTCAGCATGGAATCTGCCCTAGTTAAATGCATTTGTAACTACTCCTGGCCATGTTTTCAAATTCTAGTCCGATATGGAAGCACTTGACTTGGCTCAACATGAAATCTCCCTTAATTACTGGTTTTGCCCATGTTTTCAATTTTCACTCTGATATGAGGGCGTCTGAATTGGCTCCAATGAAACTCAACATGAAATCTACCCCAATTACATTTTTGTCACTGATCTTTGCCATGTTTTCAATTTTTACACTGATATGAGGGCACTTGAATTGGCTTCGCTAAAACTTAACATAGAATCTTCCCCAATTAAATGCACCTCTAACTGCTCCTGGCCACGTTTTCAACTTCCACCCTGATATGAAGGCGTCTGAATTGGTTTCGCGGGAACTCAGTCATGGAATATAGCCCAGTTGCATTTATTTGTCACTGACCTTGGCCTTGCTTTCAAGTTCCACTCCGAAAGACACTTGAATTTGCTGCGTTGGATGGAATCTGCCCCAATTAAATGCATCTGTAACTGCTTCTGGCCATGTTTTCAATTTTTACTCTAATATGAGGGCACATGAATTGGCTCCGTTGGAGCTCAACATAGAATCTGCCCCAGTTAAATGCATATGTAATTGCTTCTGGCCATGTTTTGAAATTCCATAGGCAAATCTCGAAACTGGCTCTCCTGAAATTTGACATGAAATCTCTCCTATGACTAATTCTACTCGTATAACACATTCTTAATTGGGACCTGGTGATTTTGAAACCTTTTGACTATTCGTCCTCTTTTGGGGTTTTGAAGAGTAAAGGAATGAGGAATGATTATGCAATTATGTCATCAATTTTCTAAATCAAGAGATCATATGCACACAATAAATGTTTTACCATGTTTCAAAGCTATTAATAAAGAAAATTCATACCAGTATTTCAGAGCCATATGATATTAATGGTAATTTGTCAAGTTAAATCCTTAATTAGTGGGCCTTTCCTCTTTCACAAACTACCTCGGTTTTATCAAAGTAGACCTTTTTTCTTCTTTTTTTCCGTGCTATGAAACCAATTGGAATTCTCTTGTTCAATTGTTTGTCCATGGTTTAGTCAAGTCCTGCCAATATTTCGACCTCAAGATGGTCTTTAGGACTTGGGACGAAATGTAAGGTTATGGATGCGGGTTTTCAGAAGAAAAGGGGACACTAAATCTAAAAAAATTCCATCCTTAAATGATGTGTTCTGCCCCATTTTTGGGCTTGTTGGAAGATATTGACTGAACTTGTCTATTTAAACAAGCTGCCTTGTGGGCCTTACAAAACTTAACATCCTGTTTTGATGCTAAAAAACAAGTGGAACTTAACATATTTGGTTAAGTGATGACATTTCAGGACTCAACTATGAGAAAGTAAGGTCAAGTGTTCAGAAGGATTCATGAAAGCTTATATTTCAAAGAAGGATGATCATATGAAGCCTGGATTCAAAGATGATTTAATAAAGCTTGAATAAAATGATCACATGGAATGTTTTCAAAAGCTTAATTCAATTCAAGTGATCAAGAATGAAAGTTTGACGAACAATGAAGCTCAAGACTAAGAGAACTCAAAGAAACAACTTCATATAATAAGACTTCAAGGAGTTCAAGAAATGAAGAGTTGAATGAGTCTATAGACAGATTTTGTAAGTACTTCAAGTATACTAAAATATGAAATTCGTTGAAGTTCATTAGTTGTAAGAGACCTAGAGACCTAAAACTTAATCTTGGAACATATTTTTTAAGTAAACAAATTAAAATTCCAAGAATTGAGAAGCAAAGAGAGTTCTTACAAAAATATCTTAAAAATAGTATTCTTGTACTTGATAGTAGTCTGACTGAAATTCTCAGTAGGCTGACAATTTAAATGTTTTTAAAATGCACAGACAGAAGGTCGTCAAGCTACTGCTTAGACCATGACAGGCACCTGACGAGGCAAACTAAGAAGCCTGGCTGGGTTCTGCCAGGCGACTGCCACCCCACTGACTTTGAAATTAAACTGTGTATTTAGTGACAGACGCCTGACTAAAAGGTGACAAGCTACTGCCACACGGGAAATTTTAAATTTTTATAACAAAAAGATTTTTTAAATCAGATTGCTTGGTGTTGGCCTTACAAGGCTTAATATCCCTTAATATCCTATTTTGATGCTAACAAACAAGTAGAACTTAAGATGCTTTGTTTAAGTGATGTATTTTTAGGACTCAATGATGAATGCAAGGTTAAAGAATTCATGAAAGTTTGTACTTCAAATAAGAATGATTATATCAAGCTTGAGGCATGGATTAAAACTTGAAGATTGTGAGAGCATTGACATTAAAAAAAAAGCTTCAAGAATGAAAGCTCAAAGATCAGTGAAGCTCAAAGATTGAATTAGTGATGAAAGATCAAGTGAGATAAAGAATTGAAAGCTCACATCAAATTCGGGAACATTGAAGCTCAGCAATAAAGAGAACTCAAAAGCAAAGAGGAGTCACTTCAGTTCTTAGGATAAGTCTTTGTAAGTACTTCAAGAATGGTTCAAATATGATTTTTTTCATTTTGAAGCTCATTAGGCAAAGACATACTTAGAAACCTGAAGTTTTTAAGTCTTGGAATATATTTTTCAAAGTTCATCAAGTTAATATTCCAAGATAAATTAAGAAATGAAGAGAGAGATCCAAAATGTTTTAAACTAAGAAAAACTGGTTGATAGACGACTGTCTGCCCTTGGTCAGTCATTTGCCATAGTTAAAAATCTTTAAGAAGAGACAGAAGCTTGACAGACGACTGTCAGGTACTAGATAGACGACTGCCAGTGACAATTGAGACGACTGAGTGTGTTTTGCCAACCGACTTCCACTCTTCTGTATGTTGTTAAAAACTGAGTTGTTCAGTGACAGACGATTGCCACCCTGATGATAGGCGACTGCCACCTTATTGTTTGTAAAGATTATATTTGAAATACATGGATAGATGACTAATAGAGATCACACAGTCATCTGGCTCACGACAAAATTCAAAATACTCAACGGATATATTTTTGAAATTTCAATTACTTGAGGCCCAAATTAATATAAACTTGGACCCTACTCCAAGTAAACTTGGGGAACAAGTTATAAACTTTTCTACATCTATAAATACCCTCAAGTTACATTGATTTGAACACCAATAAATCAATTCAGCAATCAAACTCTCTCTCAAGCATTCTAAAATTGCAAAAGCTCTCTGTTGCTCACATCTTGCTGTAAATTGGTACGAAGTGTACTAAAAATCTTGCTGGTTTCTCAGTGATATTGTGCTTCAACTATCAATTCTTTTATTCATAGAAAGAATCAAACGGTGAAAAATTTCTAGAGCTTCAATCTGAATTTTGTAACCTAAATTTTATTGAAATATATAGTTTTTCAAAGTGTACTAATAAGCTCTTTGAGGAGCAATTCTCTGTACATCTACTTGACTTGTATTTTGTAGATTGACGATTCCAAGGATTGTTTGGATCGTTGGTTAAGCGAGGGGATATTGCTTAGAGAGGTGGGCTCTAGCCTAATTAAGGAGTGACTGAACGAGGGTACATCATTTGGAGAGGCGGGCTCTAACCTACTGAAGGAGCGTGTAAAGGTATTGTTCCACCCGGTAAAGGAACATGTTTAGTGAATCCTTTGGTGGTTTGGCAAAGGCGAGGACGTAGGCTGTGTTAAAGCCAAACCTCGTAAAACCTTGTGTTCTTCTCTTTTTCTTCCCTACTCTTTATTTTTTAGCAAAGTTTATAAATTGCATGGATGTTTTATAAAACTCTGAATTCTAAGTGTTTGGTTGTTAAATAGACCGAAAGGTAATTTGTTTTGGTTTGATCAACATTGATTGTAGAATCCGAAAGGAACTACATTGGTTGATCATCCTTAACTTATTAAACTGAAAGTTTATTTAAAAGCTAAACATTGGGAAGAAGTGTGTTTGTGAATGTTTTGTTGAAAATCATATTGAAAAAGCAAATCCATATCAGCAAGCATAAATTATCATTACAGGGCTTGGTTCAAATTCATATCCACAGGGCTTATATAAACAAACAAACATCTTAAGTTCTTACATTACCCAAAGTGCTGTATATTTTAATCTTGGTTTGATTGTTTTCTTTCCAATTGTGGATGATTGGTTTGGTTACTTGGATGTTTACATAGTTATGTTGATTGTATAAAAGAAACTAAGTTCTTGTAACAAACAAGTCAAGAATTGGTTAAAAGAAATAAAAGAAGTTTAAGGATTCTTAAAAGGAATTAAAATAAAATTTTAAAATCCAATTCAACCCCACTCTTGGGACTACACCTTGCCTTTCAATTGGTATCAAAGCGAGGTTATAACAAATCTTAATTAGTAGCTATAAAAAGATCCTAATGGCTCACTTAGGCTTAGCTCCCTTTGGAGAGGGACAATCTTCAACTAGGCCACCCATCTTTTGTGGTTTGAACTACACTTTTTGGAAAAAAAGAATGCAAATATATCTTCAAACTATGAATTGGAAAGCATGGGAGGTTGTCATGGAAGGTGACCAAATTCCCTTTAAACTAGTCGATGGAAAACAAGTTCCCAAGGAGAAAATTGATATGACAGACTTAGATCATAAGATGTTGCAAGTTAACTCTAGTGCTATGAATGTTTTATACTGTGCTTTAGATGCTAATGAATTTAATAGAGTAATGGCTTGCAAATCAGCTAAGGAAATATGTGACAAATTAGAGGTAACCTACGAAGGCACTATAGATGTTAAGGATAATAGGATCGATATGCTTACAAGTGAATATGGAGCTTTAAAGATGAACTCAGACGAATCTATAACTAATATATTCACTAGGTTCATTCACATAATAAATTCCTTAAATGCCTTAGGTAAAACCTACACTACTTATGAGATGATAAGGAAAATTCTTAGAGAGCTGCCACCTAAATGGGAATCAAAAGCCACTACAATAACTGAAGGAAGAAACCTTAAAAACACTTATTTAGATGAGTTAATAGGTTCTCTCCTCACATATGAAATGACTATGAATGATAGAAGTGGAAAAACTAAATCCCAAGAATCAATAGCCTTCAAAGCATCAAAAAAGAACTCTAGTAGTGAAGAAGAGATGGATGAAGATGAAGTAGCCTTTATATCTAAAAAGCTAGCAAAAATCCTTAGAAAGAAAAATAAATTTAAAAGCAGAAACCAAGACTCCGAATTAGAAGAAGAAGATATTAGCACCAAGAAGTTAAAGAATAAAACTCCTAAGTGTTATAATTGTAACAAAGTTGGACATATAAAACTGGAATGTCCATTACTAAAGAAAGAGTCTAAGAAGAAAACCAAAAAGGCTATGAAAGCCACCACTTGGGATAGTACAAGTAGTTCAGAATATGAATCAAGTGACCAAGAGGTTGCTTATACTTACTTTATGGCATGGGATGATGAGGAAAGCTCCTCATCTAAATCTTTAAATAATTCTTGTAGTGATGAATCCAATGATGAGTGTATGCCATCTTATGATGAATTGAAAAATGATTTATTCAAAAGTTCATAAGATGCTAATCAAAGTAACTAAACAAAATACTTCATTAAAAAATAAGATTAAAGGTATAATGAAAGAGTTTGAATCCCTTAACACTGCTAAAAAAGAAAAGGATTCAAGAATCAAGAAAATAGAAAGTAAGAATGAAGCTATGAAAAAGGAGTTAGAATCCAAAAATCTTACTGAAAAAGAAAAAGACTTGAAAATCAAAGAACTAGAAAGCAAGAATGAAAAAATGATAGAAGACCTTCGATCCCTATCCTCCATGGAATATAAGAAAGACATATATATTTATGAATTAGAAGATAAAGTAAGAAACTTATCTCAAGAATTAGAGATAGAGAATCACTAAAGAAGGTTAACAACAAGAAAGAGATAGAGATAAAAGATCTCAAAAATCTGATTGAAGATAAAGAAAAGATCATTTATAACTTTACAAAAGGAAAAGAAAACTTTGACAAAATGATAGGCACACAAAATATGACCTTAAACAAAGAAGGTATTGGATTTAATGGGATTAAAAATAAAAAGAAAAAGAATCTTTACATGGGTTACTTTTCGAAAACATCCAAAGATTATACTAGCACATCCTCTAATGCCTACACTAACACTATATGCTATCAATGTAAGAAAAAAGGGGCATATAAAGTTTGAATGTCCATTTAAGAGAAAGGGTGTTAAGACTAAACAAATAAGGAGAGTAAAAGAAACATCCTTTATTAAACCAACCAGACCCAAGAAAGTATGGGTACCAAGATGAAAGACTAGTTCATAAATGAAAAAGTCCATGGATTAAGTCATTCCCCTTTAAAAATTGAGAAAGTAACTTAATTCATGATTAACAAACAAACTAGTTGAAATATAAAAACTTAAAGATGAGTTTAAGAGCTTATTATAACAAAATTCAAAATGGCATTGTTGGCCAAAATCATAGGATATTTTTTTTTACAAGGCTTAACTTAAGAAAATATCAAATTGAGCTTATTACATAAGTACCTTGATTAAGAAAAAGATATTTTGAGAATGAAAGCCTATATGTTACATGCTTACATGCCTATATGATATGCTATATGCTACATGTGTATGATTTGACTTGACTTGACTTATATTGAAAATTTATGGTTCACCATGTTGAAAATTTGAGCATGAGGATATGAGATTAATTCTTAACCATGCATGCTATTGATGAATCAAATGGATAAACTAACTGCTCTTTATATTGATATCTATGAGCTATGAAAGATAAAATAGTTATATTGGTATCCATGAGCTATGCATGATGTGATAATGACTTTGGTATCCATGAGCTATGCATGATGTGATAATGCTTTGGTATCTATAAAATACTTTGGTATCCATGAATATTTTAATTGATATCAAAATTTAAAAGCTCACTTGGTATCACAATCTAAAAGTTCAATTTGTTTTTGAGCATGGAAAGTATGATTATATCTATGAGCATGGTATGACATTGATGATATTAGCATGATATTGATATTTGATACATGATGTTTATCAATGTTTTGAAACACGGGATGATAAAAGCAAAATTGGTAATAAAAACTGAATGTATTGAATTCAGGGGGAGTGTTATGACTTATTCCTTATATTATGATTGTTTCCCTATTAATAAATTGGTATCATGAATTAATAAAATTTTAAAGTTTGAATGTCCATTAAAAAGAAAGGGTGTGAAAACTAAACAAATATGGAAAGTAAAAGAAACATCCCTTATTAAACCACCGGGACCCAAGAAAGTATGGGTACCTAGATAAAAAGCCTTGTTCAAATCAAGAGAAAATCTCAAAGAAGAGATTAAGAGCTTATTGAAACAAATAAAAGAAAAAACATTGTTGGTCAAAATCATAGGATGATTCATACAAGTCTTAAATTCGAAAGTATTAAGATATATGAAGCTTGGGAACTCATATGAAATCAAAAAAGCAAATTGAGCTTATTGCAAGATATTCTGAATAAAGAAATACCCGAGCTTATTGCATGATTTTTTAAGAAAATATATTTGAGAATAAGAAACACTTGAGCAAAATTGTAGTACAATGCAAATAATAATGATATGCTCCCTGCTTATATGTTATGCTACATGCTTACATGCTGATATCTTGATAGTGCTAATAACCTGAAAATGATTTGACTTATATTAATGATTTATGGCTCACTATATACTAAAAATTTGAGCATCATTTTGATGCATGAATTTTGATATGACATTGATATATGAATATGAAATTACTTCTTGACCATGCATGCTAATGATGGATTACATGGATAAATTGAAAAAATTGCATCTAAATAATTTAGTATCCATGAGTAGTGCATAATGTGACATTAGCATTAGTATCTATAAAGTATATTGATATCCATGAATATATTAATTAATATTTGAGCATGACAAGAATAATTATATCCTTGAGCATATTATGACATTGGTATGATATTTGTTGGCCTAACAAGACTTTCACATCTTGTTTTGACGATAACAAATAAACGATAATTTAACTTGTGTTGTTCAAGTGATGATATTTCAGGTTTGATTATTGCACAAAGTTCAAAAGCATCAAAAAGGGTTCAAAACTCACCATAGACATATTCATAGTTCAAAGAGAACCTAAAGAAGCTCAAGCAACACCGAAATGTGCAAAGGATGATGAAACTAAAGTTAATTCAAGCTAAAGTCGAGGGAAACACAAAGTGAACATGACATGAAGGACTTCAAGCTTAGAATATAGGGCTTTAGGACCTGAAATGTAAGTACTTCATAAATGAAATATCATGAGAAAATATTTTGAAGCTTATCAATGGTGTTATAGACTTAGAGACCTTATTTTTAAGACTCTGAAAAATGTTTTATAAAGTAATTAAAGTAAGAGAGCAAGTTGTGTTTGAAAACAAATCTGAGAATCATATTTTTGTCTGTCTAGATGATTGAAGGTTCACTTTAGACATCTAAAGAATTTCTTCAGATGGCTGAAGATTTTATTCCGACGACTGAAGAATTTCTTGAACAGATTTCAAAGAGGCAGTATACCATTAGACGTTGAACTGGATCCTCAGATGACTGAAGTGTCACCTCAGACATCTGAACAGGATCTTCAGACATTTGACCCTATATCAGTTCAAATTCTTCAGAGTTTTTGAATTGTTTAGACGACTGAACTCGAAGGCCCAAATGACTGAACACTGTTAACGGCTAGAAATTTTAAAAGTTTTAAAATTCTAATTTAATTTACTACGTCCCAAATTTTATGAAAACTTGGGAAATACTCCAAGTAATCTTGGCCAACATGAAAAACACTTTTTTTAGCCTATAAATACATGTGATTTAGAAGTGGTATCAGAGCTTAGTTATGGAAAATCTCAACAAGAAGCTATAAAAAGATCAAATGGCAAACTTAGGAGTAGCTCCCTTCGGAGAGGGCCATTCCTCAACCCGACCACCTATCTTTTGCGGACATAACTACACTTTTTGGAAAAAAAGAATGCACATCTATCTTCAACATATGGATTGGAAAGCTTGGGAAGTTGTTATGGATGGAGATCTAATTCCTACAAAAAATAGTGGATGGAAAACAAATTCCTAAAGAGAAAAAGGACTTGATTGATATAGACTACAAAATGCTACAAATAAATTCAAATGCCATAAATGCCTTGTATTGTGCTTTAGATTCTAATGAATTCATTAGAGTCATGGCTTGCAAAATGGCCAAAGAAATTTAGGACAAGATAGAAGTCACTTACGAGGGAACGGTAGATGTTAGATACAATAGGATTGACATGCTAACCAATGAGTATGAAGCTTTCAAAATGAGTCCGGATGAAACAATCACTAGTATGTATACTAGATTTACTCACATAATAAATTCTCTAAGTGCTTTAAGAAAGACCTAAACCACCTATGAAATGATTCAAAAAATACTAAAAGGCCTTCCCTCCATATGGGAACCAAAGGTCATTGCAATTACTGAAGGTAGGAACCTTAAAACTATCTCACTAGATGAACTTATAGGTTCACTACTTATGTATGAAATGGCATTAAAAGAAAGAAACCCTGAACCTAAGCACAAGAAGTCCATTGCCTTAAAAGCAGCTAGTGAAAGCTCAAGTGAAGATGAAAATGAATCTAGTGATCTAGACCAAGATGAATTAGCATTCATCACTAAAAGACTTGGAAAGTTCTATAGGAGAAATAAAAAGTTCCCTAGAAAGTTTTATAAAAAGAAATCTGAAAAAGGGGAAACTAGTAGGAAAGAAAACAAAAGTAAAAATGACCCTCCTACATGTTATCATTGCAAGAAACCAGGACACATCAAGCCGGATTGCCCTTTACTCAAGAAAGATAAAAAAAGAAGAAGAAGGAAGCCATGAAAGCTACATAGGATGATTCAAGCTTAAGCGAAACGGAGAACGAGTCAAGCGGACAAGAGATAGCAAATATGTGCTTCATGGCAAATAATGAAGAGGTAAATTCTTACTACTCCTCATCAACAGAATCTAGTAACGAATCTTATGATGAATCTTGCGATAGCATGCCCTTCTATAAAGAACTACAAGCTGAGTTATTCACTTTACATAAAAGGTTTATTAAAGTCTCCAAAAGAAACATAAACTTGAAATAACAAAAATGAAAAACTAATGAAACACTTGAATGTTCTAAATCTATTGAAAAGGAGAAAGAATCTCATATTGAAAAGTTAGAAGTAAAAATATAAGATTTAACTTAAGAAATAAACAAAATACAAGTAGATGATCAAAATACCAAGGATTTAGAAATAATTGAACTTAAGAAGTTAATAGAAGATAAAGGAAAAATCATTTATAACTTTACTAAAGGTAAAGAAAATTTTGAAAAGATGATTGGGCAACAAAAACTACATGGAAATAAACAAGGAATCGGATATAATGGAAATACAAATAAAAGAAGTAAGAAAACATTCATGGGATATTTTATTAAAGAAGCAAAGTAATATGCTAGTACTTCCTCAACCAATAAACATGAAAATACTAAAACTAAAGGACATGTGATGTTTAACTACCATCTAAAGAGGAAATATATTAAGGTTCAAAATGAATGGAAAGTAAACAATGGAAATATAAATAATTCAAAGAAAATAAATAAAATTTGGGTTCCAAAAACTAACACCGTAAATCCTTCATTGTAGGTGTGCTTTAGGACAACACCATCAAGGGAAAAGTGGTACTTGGACAACGGGTGTTCAAGATACATGACCAGAGATAGGACCAAATTCACCACACTAAAACAAAAAAATAGGGATATGTGACCTTCGGTGACAATGCCAAAGGTAAAATTGTTGGCATTGGCAAAATAGGTAATGAACCCTTTCTTATAATTGATGATGTGTTGTTGGTAGATGGTTTAAAACATAATCTTTTGAGTATTAGTCAATTAAGTGACAAAGGTTTTGAAATAATTTTTAAGAAAGAAAAATGCATTATTCAAAATCCTAAGAATGATGAAACCTTATTCACAGCTCATAGGGTATATAACATATGTTGTATAAATCTTGAAAACCTAGTTAATCAAAATGTGACTTGTTTGGTTGCCATGAATGAAACTAGTTGGCTTTGGCATAGGAAACTAGGAAATGCAAGCATGGACCTATTATCTAAACTATCCAAGAAAAATTTAGTAAAAGGATTACCAAATACAAAATTTATAAAAGATAAGATTTGTGAAGCATTCCAAAAAGGAAAACAAGTCAAAAACAAGTTTAAAAAAGAAGTACTTATCAACTAGTAGACCTTTAGAACTCTTGCACCTAGACTTATTTGGTCCTACTAGAACCTAAAGCTTAGGAGGTAAAAAATATGCCTTTGTGATTGTAGATGATTATTCAAGATATACTTGGGTATTGTTCTTAGCAAATAAAGACAAAGCTTGTAACATGTTAATCACTCTATGCAAGAAACTACAAAATGAAAAAGGCTATAACATAACTAACTCTAGGAGTGATCAAGGTAGAGAGTTCAAAAACAAAGATATTGATAAATTTTGTGATGATCATGGTATAAACCATAACTTTTCAGCACCTAGGACTCCATAAAAAAATGGAGTAGTTGAAATAAAAAATGGAACCTTTCAAGAGATGGCAAGAACCATGTTAAATGAAAATGATTTACCTAAGTACTTTTGGGCTGAAGCTGTAAATACAGCTTGTTATGTTATAAATAGGGTATCTATTAGATCAAGTCTAGATAAAACACCATATGAACTATGGAAAGGAAGAAGACCCAACATAGCTTACTTCCATGTATTTGGATGTAAATGCTTTATTTTCAATAATAAAGATGATTTAGGAAAATTTGATGTAAAATTAGATGAAGGTGTCTTCTTAGGATACTCCACAAATAGTAAAGCCTATAGGGTTTATAATAAAAGAACACTCACTATCATTGAATCCATATATATAACTTTTGATGAATCAAATCACTATGTCAAAGAAATTAAGAATGATGAAAGAGAGCATATCTCACAAAAAGAAGAAAATCTTGAAATAAAAGAAGAAAACAATGATGAAACTTCAAATGAAAGCTCCATAGAAAACCAAGAACTACCAAAAGAGTGGAAATTTGTTAAAAGTCATCCAAAAGATCAAATTCATGGATAACCATCAAAAGGAGTAACCACTAGAGCATCATTAAAAAATATGTGCAACCACTATGCATTTTTATCTCAAGATGAACCCAAGAACATTGAAGAAGCCTTAAATAATGATTCCTGGATTATGGCTACGCAAGAAGAACTAAATTAGTTTGAAAGAAGTCAAGTATGACAACTAGTACCTAAACCCAAAGAACATTCAATCATAGGAACTAAATGGGTCCTTAGAAATAAGAAGGATGAAAATGGGGTAGTTGTTAGAAACAAAGCTAGGTTAGTAGAACAAGATTATAATCAAGAAGAAGGTATCTATTATGAAGAAGCCTTTGCACCCGTAGCAAGAATGGAAGCATTAAGGATGCTCCGAGCCTATGTAGCCCATAAGGATTTTAAACTATACCAAATGGATGTAAAAAGTGCACTCCTAAATGGAGATATAAATGAAGAAATTTATATTAAACAACCTCCAGTTTTTGAAGACACGAAAAATCCAAATCATGTATTCAAGTTAACAAAAGCTTTGTATGGATTGAAACAAGCTCCTATAGTTTGGTGTGAAAGACTAAGCAAGTTTTTACTTAAAAATAAATTTTCAAGAAGAAAGATAGATAACACTCTATTCATAAAAACTAAAAATAAAGATATGCTAATAGTACAAATCTATATTGATGATATCATATTTGGTGCAACACATGAAGAATTATGTAAAGAATTTGCTGCATGTATGCAAAAAGAATTTGAAATGAGTATGATGGGAGAGTTGAATTACTTCCTAGGGTTACAAATTAAACAAACTAAAAATGGAACATTCATAAATCAAACTAAATATATTAAGGATATGTTGAAAATGTTTGATATGGAAAAAAGCAAACCCATAGGAACGCCCATTAGCACTTCAACAAGTCTCGACAAAGATGAAAAAGGAAAACAAGTAGACACTAAACATTACTGAGGAATGATAGGAAGCCTATTATATCTAACAGCAAGTAGACCAGACATCATGTTTAGTGTATGCATGTGTGCTAGGTTTCAATCAGCACCTAAGGAGTCACATCAAATTGCTGTTAAATGAATACTTAGATACTTGCTAGGCACACTCGATCTAGGCTTATGGGATCCAAAGGGAACTGATTTTGAAATGATAAACTATGCAGATGCAGATTATATAGGGTGTAAAATAGATAGAAAGAGCACTAGTGGGACTTGTCCCTTTCTAGGACACTCACTAGTCTCTTGGTTTTCAAAGAAAAAAAATTTCGTGGCATTATCCATAGCTGAAGCAGAATACATAGCGGATGGGAGCTGTTGTGTTCAAATGTTATATATGAAACAACAATTAAGAGATTTCAAAATTCAATATCAATCAATTTCAATAAAGTGCGACAACACAAGTGCCATAAATATTTCAAAAAATTCAGTATCACACTCAAGAACATAACATATTGACAAAAGACATCACCTCTTGAGAGATAATGTCGATAAGGAAGAAATAATTCTTGAATTTGTCAACACACATGATCAATTAGCTGATATATTTACAAAACCACTTGTAGAAGATCGTTTTGTATTTATCAGACGAGAATTGGGAACGTTACATATATGTGAAGTCAACTAAAAGAGAGAAGTAATTCCCTACATGGCAGGCGACTACCAAAATACTAGGCAGGCGCCTAATAGGCTACTATCTATTTGGAAATTCATTCGACAGTTGCCTGTCACCATAAAGATAAACAACTGTCTCACGGTGGTTCAGCAAACTTATTTGAGAAAAACACACTTTTTTATGTCTCAGACACTTGTCTTGTAACGACCTGCTTAATTAACTGATTTTGATTTTTTTTATACCATGATATTTAACATACTCTTATACCATACTGGGATAAACCCAATCGTTAACCTAAATAGCGAGAAGCATAAATCACATAGACATTACCATATGAAAATATATACAATCCAAAACCAATACCACACAATACCAGAGTACTACATGATTCCCAAAATATACACTTATCACTGTTTTCCCCAAAATACCCTCAACCATCATGGGATATACAAAAACACTCCCAAAATATACTCACTCTCTGACAGAGCACTACTGAAGCCCCTCTATCTACGAGCTTGGTCTGCTCGCCTACTTGGATCACCTGAAAAATGTTTCAACACTGGGATGAGCCAACGCTCAGTAAAACGGAATATGCTATTACTAGTGTGGCAAATGAGTTACTATATCATGAAAATCTATTTTCAAATAAACATTTATAACTGAGTATATAAATAAAGTACATGTGATAAAGTACACCCCCCTTTCCATGTTGCTTAATATAACAGTATCGTAGGTTACTAATCAAAATACTTCTATTATACATTGGTATATTCCCTGTTTCTGTAAATTTGTACATGCGTAATAGTAACTGAAAATGTTCCCTGTGGATATCTGTGTGTCATGACTTACCCCCTCATGACAGGGTTGTGTGGCCCGTAGGCAGGATTTACCCTGGCTGGCCAACCAGAAATAAATCACTATACTCCATCGGTCGATCTGCCCACCTCAACCCATATCTGGATGGGGAGCCTGTCCTCTTCAAGGGCCTAGGTGATCGACCTTACCACGTATTATCTAAATAGGTGGTTACACTCATAACGTAACATAATATCTGTAGCAACGGTACCGTGCTTTGTAAGTGCATAGTCCAACAGGGTCTGATATCATATAATATATTTCTATATATATCTATCTGATTTACCATGATTCTGAAATAATCGTCATAACCATGATCCTGCGTAAACTGTACTGTAATTCATACGTCATAATACTAAGAACTGTATAATCATAACACTAAAACTGCATAAACATAATACTTATATTCATATAATCATGGTACTGAGATTCATAAAATCATGGTACTGAAACATCATAAAAGCAGAATACTGAAATATCGTAAAACATATCTTCGTACTATATTCATATTCACACGCCACACGATACTTGAATACATAATTTTCATCATTTAATAAACTGTATAATATTTGAAAAATACCTAGCATAACATATTTCCCTTACCTGACTACTGGAAAGCCCCTATGGAATACTAGCCTAACACCCGCAGGGCCTCCTACACAACACCTTGAAAATAATATTCGCTAGAACCAAATATTAGTATTTATCTGCCTACATCATTTCCTATAACTATCATAAGGCCAAAAATGGACTAAAAGACCTTACCGTGAAATTGGGATGAAATCCAACTTCGTTTCCCCAACGATTTGCTCCGGCAAACTTGTAGAGAACTTTGCCAGGAGCGTCGTGGTAGCCTCAAATCGTCGATCCAATGACTGGAGGGGGCGAAATCGAAGAGAGAAGTGAGAGAGAGAGAGAGAGAGAGAGAGAGAGAGAGAGAGAGAGAGAGAGATGTAGGAGAGAGAGAGAGGAGAGAGAGAGAAGCACAAAGACTGAATAAAAATCAGATTTTTAGCTATTTATAGGGCCAGATTCGTCGATGAGACACGTCACCTCGTCGACGAGTCCTTCATTAAATTTGTCGATGAGACCTTGTATTCGTCGATGAAATTCAGAGCAGCCAAAAACCTCGCTCGGTATTTTCTCATCAACGAATCCTTGTATTCGTCGATGAATTTTCTTATACACTCATTGACGAACCCCTGTATTCGTTAACGAATCCAGGCATTTCCTTAAAATTATTATTATCCCCCAAAATGCAATGTACGCTTTCATCGACGAAGTCTACGACCTCCTTCTATTTCTGTTTCTATTTCTCTCCCTCTTATTATTTAAATACTATTATTTTTCAGGTCACTACATGTCCTCTCATCCAAACCTCACTAAAATATTTTCTCTCCATATCTCCACTAAAATTTACTTCTCTAAACTTCTTCCTACTTCATTCTATCAAACCTTAAATCCTCCTCACCTAGCGTTCTTCAGTTTCCATTTCATCAACATGCTAAGAACTAAGATAGTTGGGCACAAAGACAAAGCATCTTCCTTACGACAAGCTAGCAATAACGAAGTAGAAAAATGGTTGGTCTCCACTCAAGAAAAATATTTGTACCGAAATCACATCTCCACTATCGATCTAATTTTTGGTAAGGTACTAGATGTCTCCTTCTTTGAAACCGATTTTCCTGAAATTCTTGAGTTTTTCAAAGACATAAGATGAGAAAAATTCATCAAACACCAAGTTGAAGGATATTATCCTGATTTGATCAAACTTTTTTACTCCAACTTGGTGAAGAAGGATATTGGTTTTTCAACCAAATTGTTAGGCCAAAAAATCCCTTACTCCACCATTGCTAAGAAAAATCCTCCATATAAAAAGTGGTGATTTTAAGTGTAATCCCATTGAAAAACAATGGAAAATGGAACAGGGATTTACTCCACAATAATTTCTGCCTCTTGTGATGAATGATCCACCTATTTATTTTGGGAATCCTCCACAATATAAGCAGCTCACCTTACAAGCTGAAATCCTTCACAAATTTGTTGCTTATAATATTCTTGCTAGAGCAAGATCCTATGATCATATTTCCTTCTTAGATTGTTTTATCATGTGGTGCGTACTCAAAGGCAAGAAACTGGATTTAGCAAGCCTCATACTTAAGTGGATGGTCATGAAGATAGAATCTCCTAGAATTGGACTTCTCTATGGTGGCATACTTTCTTTAGTCTTTGCTCACTTCCAAGTCCTCACTCAATCCTCCAAGATAGTGAAACAAACCCATTATCATATATTTTCCTCCTCTACTCTAAAAAGGATGGGTTACAAGAAATACACTCAAGGATGGATGTATAGAGGAAATAGGCCTGAACGACCGGAGCCAAAAAAACCTAATCTAGCTCTTGAAGAAGTTGATATGCCTGCATGGTTCCTTCCCTTCTATTAGAATTATTCCAATTTTAGTTCTGACATGAGGGCTGGCTTCACTTCACTTCAAGACAAAATCTCAAATACCGATGCTAAGTACTCTTTACTGGATCAACGTCTTGAAAAAATATAGCAACATGTCACTAGTACAACACCTATGGATATTACTTTAGCACCACATGATATTAATTCGTATAAAGAAAGTGAAGAAAATGATGAAGGCTCACAAGAATCATCAGAAGAAGAATCGCAAGAAAAAGACTCTAAAGGAAAAGCAATTGCTGCATATAGTGATACAACCTTTGATGCTTGATTGAGTTTCTTGTATGGTGTTTGTTTTTGTATCTATGACTTTTTGATGTTTGTACGATACACTTGCTTCGCTTTTGATTGTATTACTTTTTTTTGTTGATGTCAAAAGGGGGAGTATGTGTATAAGCAAAGTATTATGACATGATATTTTGAAATGTGTATTATGACATGATATTTTGAATATGTGTTGAAATGTGTTTATGTGTTAATACATGAATATGAAATACATGATTATATGAATATGAAATGTATGATAATGATGACATGGTATATTATGAAGTATTTGAAATTGTGCTTTAATGCGATACTAATTTTACATTAACTTCGAAGATTTATGCTTATTGAAAGGGGGAGTATTTTTTTATCTTTGCTCCTTATTTGTCATCATCAAAAAGGGGGAGATTGTTGGCCTAGTTAGGCTTACGACTCTTGATTTTGATGATAACAAAGTAAGGCTATCTAATTTGCTTCAAAGTGGTGATATTTTAGTTAATGAAGGCAAAGTGGATTTCAAATGATAAAATGACAATTCTGAAAGCTCATATCAAAGATCAATGATCAAATGAAGCTTAGACCTTAAAATGATAGATCTTGAAAGCTCACAAGGATCAAGGAACATGGAAGGCTCATGTCAAATTAATGATCCATAATGAAAGCTCAAAGAAGATTGAAAGATCAAGGATCAACGACAAAGAGATAAAAAGTCAAGAGAGTCAATAAGAGATACATTGTAAGTACTTCAAATATAATTCAAGTATGGATTTTCATTTTGAAGCTCATTAGGCAAAGAGATCTAGAAACCTTGTTTTTAAGTCTTGGAACATATTTTTTAAAGAAAAACAAATTGATATTGTAAAAACCCCTAAAACAGAGATATAAAAAATAATTAGTGGATTGATTTCCAAAAAATTAAAAAATAATAAAAATAGAAAAATAATAATAAAATAAATAAATAATTAAATAATTAAATATTTAATTAATTAACTAATTAATTAATCGGATTTAAAAGAAAAAAAAATTAATTAATTAAAATTTATTTTTATTTTTATTAATAAAATATATTATTATTATTATTTTTATTATTATTATTATTATTATATTTACCCTCCTGAAGCTTGTTGAAGCTTCAGGAGATTCAAGTTAAGTATATATATATTATTATTATTATTCTTCTTCATCTTCTTCTTCTTTCTTTTCTTTCTTTTCTTTCTCTGTAACTCTCTGAACACTCTCTCTCTCTCCTCACGTTCTCTCTCCCTCTCTCCTCGATTTCGTGACGGATTTTCGCCCGATCGAAAATCCGAAGATACCACTGGACTCCATTCGCTGCTGCCGTCATTTCTACCGAAGCAGATCGGTGATAGGAGCGGCATAAGCATATTCCCTGGGGTAAGCCATTTTCCCCTTTTTTCTTTAATTTCTTGCAAAATATAAGTCCAAATGACGAACGGACACCACCACGAGAATCTAGGGATGATTCTCTACAAGTCTAGTGGGACGAAATTTTCGTGGGGGTGTCGGGCCAAAACCCCAAATTTGGGGTGCGGCGATTATTAAGGGGCTTATTTTTAATTAATTAGCATTAATTTAGAAATGCTAGAATATTAAGCATTTGGGACTGAAGTAGGATTTTTGGAATTTAGGGCCCGGGTGAGCGCCGCGGGTGTAATTTTGGGACCCACAGGCAAAATTTGGAAAATTAAGTGGGGATGTTAAATAATAGTTTAAATATTAATTTGAGGTATATGGAGCCTAAGGAAGGCTAGATGAGTATTATTTTGGAGAAATAGATTAATTAATTAGGAAAAAATGTAAATTGCAGGAATTAAATTTCGGGCGCCAAGGGCGTGAAATTTTGGGTCCTAAGGAATTTCTCAATAGCCAGGTAAGGGAATAAACTAAAGCAGTAATTTTCCGTACAAATTATTATTGATTATGAGTAAATTTATTTTTAGAAAAGCATATGTTATATTGTGTATTACGAATGAAATGTATGATTGGGAAAATACTGCTATGATGATTAAAATGTATATGTATATATGAGATGTAAGGAATTCACGATTTTAGATTATGAAATATGTCTTTTAACAGCATATGTGTGGCATGAATATTATTTTATGTGAAATGTATTATAATGTGAAAGATTTTACGAACCAAGCATGATTTCAGGTATTATGAAAATATGAGTTATGTTGTGATGGTGTTGACGATTATGTAATAAATGATGTATTTTTAGTATATATATACCTGAAACAATTTTGGCGCTAGGCCATATATTTATGTTATCGGCACGAGGCCGTATTTATGTTATTGGCGCGAGGCCATGTATTTATGTTATTGGCACGAGGCCATATGTATGATTTCGGCGCGAGGCCGTATCTATGTTTTCGGCACGAGGCCGTAATGATGTTACGTATGATCATGTATTATATGTTTTCACAACCAGGATGTTAGTTTAGTTCAGACCAGGAGCTCGGTACCATAGCTATGGGTTCATTTTGGCACGAGGCCTTATTAGTGCTACCGTCCCACGAGGGGATGGGAGATGGATAGTCGATGTGGCTTTCAGTACAGTGTGGACGTCCACCTGGCAGTCCGGACCAGGGTGTGGCGGGCTCATCGTACTTACAGACATATTTGATTCGGCAGTGGTCGGCTAGCCATTGTCGGGTCCCGCCTTCGGGCTGCACAACCCGTCATGGGGGGTAATACATGACACCAGCTAGCTATTCATCCTGTGTTTGTTTTCAGTACTACAGTTATAACAAATGATTTTATGTATGATATGAATTATTAACAGATGTGAAAATATATGTTTACCTAGTACGATATGATGATGTTTATGGAATTATGAAAGGTACTATATACGTATAAATGCATTAAATATTCATGTTGCCACACAGCTGTATTTAGTTTATTTTCCCTTACTGAGAAGTGTCTCACCCCCAAACTTAATTAATTTTTCAGGAGCTCCTGAGAGACTGGCGGGTCAGGGCCGCCGTTGAGCTAGTGAGATTACCCTTTGAGAAGGGTAAGATTTTGTAATAGCGTTAGAGTTATTTTGTGTTTGACCCTAGAGATATTTTGATGTATGTGAGGATGTATAGAATGCTCTGGTATTATGTTTTATGATTGGATGTTTGAGATTTTATGTTTACTGCTGCTAGGTTTTCCGCTGTGTTTGACAGGTGTCCCCGCTACCCACAGGTTCGGGTTGACCATTTTATTTATTAGATGATATTTTATGTTAAGAAATTGAGGGACGTTACATTTGGTATCAGAGCCTAGGATACTAGGTTCTGTAGACTCTAGAGTGCAGCAGTAATAATACCAGAGTATAGGATAAAAGGATTTGAGGTCTGGTTTTGTAGTCTAGATGCAAAACTTCCGTGGTGGTTTGTATGATTTTTCATGGGGTGACGATTTCAGGAAATTCATTGTAAACTATCGTCGGGTTGGGTATCTAGGTTGCAGGATTGAACCTTTAATTAAGATTAGGAGTGATAAGTTAATTAGGAGAATATACTATATGAGTTGGGGGATACACGTAGGAAAAGAGGTTTTGAGTTAAGTTATTTCTTCTCTTCAGGATGGACCACGGTGGAAATAGTGCCCACGCTAGTGGGAGTGAGGGTGTTGGACCCTCAGGCGCTGCGGGTAGTGATTCAGATGCAGTCTTACGCGGCGTAGCACAGCAGGTTATGACAGAAATTGCCAGGAGTTCGAGAGAACAAGGTGGTCCGTCTGTAGGCCATGGTTGTACGATCGAGAAGTTCATAAAGATGAATCCTCCAGCTTTCTCAGGAGGAACGGACCCTGCAGTCGCTGAGAATTGGGTGCAGGAGATGGAGAAAATATTTGCAGTACTATAGTGTTCAGAGGAGCAGAAGGTGCTGTTTGCCACCTACAGACTGACTGGAGAGGCCGAGAGATGGTGGTCAGCAGTGAGATTGTTAGAGCAGCAGAGGACTATACCTGTAGAGATGACTTGGGAGCGATTTAGAGAGATATTCTTCGACAGGTATTTTCCAGCCTCTTCCAGGGAGGCTAAGATTACGGAGTTCCTGAATCTGAAGCAGGGACAGCTGTTAGTACAGCAGTACGTGGCGAGGTTCATCGAGCTATCTCGCTTCGCCCCGTACATTATTCCAGATGAGACGAAGAAGGTACAACAGTTTGAAAGAGGCTTGAGGAGAGAAATTTACAAGCAGGTATCGATATTGAAGTTGCAGGACTTCACCGAGTTGGTTGACCGAGCCACTATAGCAGAGATTGGTGAGCGATTGGAAACTGAGGAGTAGAGGCAGAAGAAGAGATCTATACCTTCTGATTTCCAGCAGGGAGCCGACCGTGCCGCGTGGAAGAAAGGTGGCTATTATAGGGACCGGAGACAGAAGACCGAGAATCGCGGTTTCTAGGGTGCACAGCCATCTCCCGCTTGCCCATCTTGCGGGAAGAGACACCTGGGAGAGTGTCGTGCTGGGCGAGGTGTCTGCTACAGGTGCGGGGAGCCAGGACATATGATGAGGGAGTGTCCGACACAGATTGGTACTGTTCCTAGACCTGCACGAGGAGGTTACCAGGCACCACGAGGAGGCCAGCAGAGGAATACGGCCCCAGCCAGAGTTTTTGCTTTGACACTGGGCGATGCTGAGGTGGCTGGAGATGTGGTGACAGGTACTGTTTCAATACTTTTATTTAAAGCTACTGTTTTGTTTGATTCTGGGGCGACGCATTCATTTATCGCCTGGGATTATGTTAAATTGTGTGGGTTTGAGCCTCAGCAGTTAGAAATTAGTTTGTCTGTTGCTACGCCAACTGGGACCGTAGGGGTATGTAGGAAGGTACTCAGGGACTGTCCAGTGGATATTCAAGGGAGGTATTTGTTAGCTAATCTGGTGATTTTAGACATGCATGGGTTTGAGGTAATCTTGGGCATGGATTGGCTAGCTGCCCACTATGCTAGCATTGATTGCCATCAGAGAGTGGTAGTGTATAGACCTCCAGAGGGACAGGAGTACAGATTTGTGGGATCACGTGTGCGCACCCCACCTCAGTTATTATCTGCTATTCAGGCGTGTAGATTGCTATCAGAAGGTTGTTAGGGATATTTAGCCTATGTGAAGGCTGTATCAGAAAGGGAACTGAGGGTGGAGGATATCCCAGTGGTGAGAGATTTTCCTGATGTATTTCCAGAGGATTTTTCGGGACTACCTCCTGATCGTGAGGTAGAGTTCGTTATTGATCTGGTTCCGGGGACAGCACCGATTTCGAAGGCGCCGTATAGAATGGCACCGGCAGAGCTGAAAGAATTGAAAGAGCAGTTGCAGGAGCTGTTAGATAAGGGGTTCATTCGGCCCAGTGTGTCACCCTGGGGAGCACCAGTTTTGTTTGTGAGGAAGAAGGATGGCTCGATGAGATTATGCATCGATTATCGAGAAATCAATAAAGTAACTATCAAGAATAAATACCCGCTCCCTCGTATTGATGATTTGTTTGACCAGTTACAGGGGACACAGATCTTTTCGAAGATAGATTTACGCTCCGGGTACCATCAGGTGAAAGTCAGGGTGGAAGATGTTCTGAAGACGGCATTTAGAACACGGTATGGTCACTATGAATTTCTAGTTATGCCGTTTGGGTTGACGAATGCTCCTGCGGTGTTTATGGATCTTATGAACAGGGTTTTTCATCAGTATTTGGATCAGTTTGTGGTAGTATTTATTGATGATATACTGGTATATTCGAAGAGTGCAGAGGAGCATGAGGAGCATTTGAGTATAGTGTTGCAGGTGCTACGAGAGAAGAAGCTATATGCAAAACTCAAGAAGTGTGAGTTCTGGCTGGAACAGGTTACCTTCCTTGGACACGTTGTATCCAAGGGTGGTATTTCTGTTGATCCGAGTAAGATTGAGGCGGTAGTTGACTGGGTACGACCAAAGAACGTGCACGAGATCAGGAGTTTCCTAGGATTGGCTGGGTACTACCGCAGGTTTGTTGAGGGCTTTTCTCGATTGTCAGGCCCGTTGACCAGATTGACTAGGAAAGGAGAGAAGTTTGAGTGGTCTGATGAATGTGAGCAGAGCTTCCAGGAGTTGAAGCAGCGACTCATCACTGCGCCTGTGTTGACGATTCCTTCAGGAGAATAGGGATTCGTAATTTACAGTGATGCGTCCCATAAAGGGCTCGGATGCGTGTTGATGCAGCGGGGGAGAGTGATAGCCTATGCCTCACGACAGTTGAAAGAATATGAGAAGAACTACCCTACCCACGATCTGGAGTTGGCGGCGGTTGTTTACGCGCTGAAGATTTGGAGACATTATCTATATGGGGGTAGGTGTGAGATATTTACTGACCATAAGAGTTTAAAGTATTTCTTCACGCAGAAGAAATTGAATATGAGGCAGAGGAGATGGTTGGAGCTAATAAAGGATTATGACTGCACTATTAGCTACCACCCGGGAAAGGCTAATGTGGTTGCTAATGCTTTGAGTCGGAAATCAGTGGAATCATCTGTATCTGCAAGGGAGATTCAGCATCCGATTCAGATGGATTTGGAGAGGCTTGGTGTGGAGCTGGTAGAGGGCGATCACCAGGTGTTCATTGCTGACTTGGTTTTGCAGCCGACTCTACAGGAGAGGATTAAAGCAGCTCAGAGGAATGATGCAGAACTAGTAGAGCTTATGCGAAAGGTACAGGATGGTCAGGAACCAGAGTTCAGCATTTCAGATGATGGAGCTCTGAGGTTCCATACCAGGTTATGTGTTCCTGCCGATCCTGAGATCAAGAAGGTCATTCTGGAGGAAGCACATCGATCCCTATATACTGTACATCCGGGTAGCACTAAAATGTACAGGGATCTCCGAGATTCCTTCTGGTGGAGCAACATGAAGAGGGAGATAGCTCAGTTTGTGGGTCAGTGTTTGACGTGCCAGCAAGTGAAGGCTGAGCATCAGAGACCGGCGGGATCGTTGCAGCCACTCCACATTCCTGAGTGGAAGTGGGAGCATATAGCGATGGATTTCGTCTCAGGATTACTGCCAGCATTGCATGGACAGGACGCTATTTGGGTAGTGGTGGATCGATTGACGAAGACTGCCCACTTTTTGCCGATTAGAGTTAGCTACTCCATGGACAGATTGGCTGAGTTATACATCCAAGAGATAGTTAGACTCCACGGCGTCCCAGTGTCCATAGTTTCAGATAGAGACCCACGGTTTACATCTCGTTTTTGGAAGAGTCTGCAAGGGGCCATGGGTTCTCAGTTGTCGTTCAGCACAGCTTTTCATCCTCAGACAGATGGACAGACAGAGAGGACGATACAGATTTTGGAGGATATGCTGCGAGCATGTGTGCTGGATTTTGGAGGTCGTTGGATGCAGTATTTGCCATTAGTTGAGTTTGCGTATAACAACAGCTACCAGGCCAGCATTGGGATGACACCATATGAGGCACTGTATGGCAGGAGGTGTCGATCCCCATTGTACTGGGATGAGGTTGGTGAGAGACAGGTATTGGGGCCAGAGCTGATACAGGAGACTCAGGATAAAGTTAGACTCATCAGAGACAGGATCAGGACAGCGTAGAGACGGCAGAAAAGTTATGCTGATACTCGTCGACGAGAATTGGAGTTTGACACAGGAGATCACGTGTTCCTGAAGGTGGCACTGCTGAAGGGTGTTATGAGGTTCGGGAGGAAGGGTAAGCTGAGCCCTAGGTATATTGGACCATTCGAGATTCTTGAGAGAGTGGGTCCAGTTGCCTATCGTTTGGCATTACCACCGGTCCTATCTAGGATCCATGACGTATTCCACATTTCTATGCTGAGGAAATACGTCCCAGACCCCTCCCATGTGATTAGATATGAAGCACTGGAATTGGGCGATACTTTAGTTTATGAGGAAGTGCCAGTGCAGATTCTTGACTGGAAGGAACAGGAGTTACGTACGAAGAAGATTCCACTGGTAAAAGTTCTGTGGCGCAACCATGCCATTGAGGAGGCTTCTTGGGAACTAGAGGATCAGATGCGCCAGAGATATCCACACTTATTCAGTGGAGTTTAGCCAGTCAAGTGAATGAAATATTGTGTAGTTTTTATTTGTATAGTGTAACGTAAGATAGATAGAGTTTTTAGTTTTAAAATGTGAATGGTTTTAGGAGAATTTTGAATAGTTGTAATCTCCTAGAGCCCTTGTTGTAACCACGGTATTCCTCCGCCATAAGTGAGGGTAATCAATAAAAATAAGAACTGTTTTCGCTAAGGAAGGAAAACAGGGGAATGGTAAATTTCGAGGACGAAATTTTTATAAGGAGGGGAGAATGTAAAAACCCCTAAAACAGAGATATAAAAAATAATTAGTGGATTGATTTCCAAAAAATTAAAAAATAATAAAAATAGAAAAATAATAAATAAATAAATAAATAATTAAATAATTAAATATTTAATTAATTAACTAATTAATTAATCGGATTTAAAAGAAAAAAAAATTAATTAATTAAAATTTATTTTTATTTTTATTAATAAAATATATTATTATTATTATTATTATTATTATTATTATTATTATTATTATTATTATTATATTTACCCTCCTGAAGCTTGTTGAAGCTTCAGGAGATTCAAGTTAAGTATATATATATATTATTATTATTATTCTTCTTCATCTTCTTCTTCTTTCTTTTCTTTCTTTTCTTTCTCTGTAACTCTCTGAACACACTCTCTCTCTCCTCACGTTCTCTCTCCCTCTCTCCTCGATTTCGTGACGGATTTTCGCCCGATCGAAAATCCGAAGATACCACTGGACTCCATTCGCTGCTGCCGTCATTTCTACCGAAGCAGATCGGTGATAGGAGCGGCATAAGCATATTCCCTGGGGTAAGCCATTTTCCCCTTTTTTCTTTAATTTCTTGCAAAATATAAGTCCAAATGACGAACGGACACCACCACGAGAATCTAGGGATGATTCTCTACAAGTCTAGTGGGACGAAATTTTCGTGGGGGTGTCGGGCCAAAACCCCAAATTTGGGGTGCGGCGATTATTAAGGGGCTTATTTTTAATTAATTAGCATTAATTTAGAAATGCTAGAATATTAAGCATTTGGGACTGAAGTAGGATTTTTGGAATTTAGGGCCCGGGTGAGCGCCGCGGGTGTAATTTTGGGACCCACAGGCAAAATTTGGAAAATTAAGTGGGGATGTTAAATAATAGTTTAAATATTAATTTGAGGTATATGGAGCCTAAGGAAGGCTAGATGAGTATTATTTTGGAGAAATAGATTAATTAATTAGGAAAAAATGTAAATTGCAGGAATTAAATTTCGGGCGCCAAGGGCGTGAAATTTTGGGTCCTAAGGAATTTCTCAATAGCCAGGTAAGGGAATAAACTAAAGCAGTAATTTTCCGTACAAATTATTATTGATTATGAGTAAATTTATTTTTAGAAAAGCATATGTTATATTGTGTATTACGAATGAAATGTATGATTGGGAAAATACTGCTATGATGATTAAAATGTATATGTATATATGAGATGTAAGGAATTCACGATTTTAGATTATGAAATATGTCTTTTAACAGCATATGTGTGGCATGAATATTATTTTATGTGAAATGTATTATAATGTGAAAGATTTTACGAACCAAGCATGATTTCAGGTATTATGAAAATATGAGTTATGTTGTGATGGTTTTGACGATTATGTAATAAATGATGTATTTTTAGTATATATATACCTGAAACAATTTTGGCGCGAGGCCATATATTTATGTTATCGGTACGAGGCCGTATTTATGTTATTGGCGCGAGGCCATGTATTTATGTTATTGGCACGAGGCCATATGTATGATTTCGGCGCGAGGCCGTATCTATGTTTTCGGCACGAGGCCGTAATGATGTTACGTATGATCATGTATTATATGTTTTCACAACCAGGATGTTAGTTTAGTTCAGACCAGGAGCTCGGTACCGTAGCTATGGGTTCATTTTGGCACGAGGCCTTATTAGTGCTACCGTCCCACGAGGGGATGGGAGATGGATAGTCGATGTGGCTTTCAGTACAGTGTGGACGTCCACCTGGCAGTCCGGACCAGGGTGTGGCGGGCTCATCGTACTTACAGGCATATTTGATTCGGCAGTGGTCGGCCAGCCATTGTCGGGTCCCGCCTTCGGGCTGCACAACCCGTCATGGGGGGTAATACATGACACCAGCTAGCTATTCATCCTGTGTTTGTTTTCAGTACTACAGTTATAACAAATGATTTTATGTATGATATGAATTATTAACAGATGTGAAAATATATGTTTACCTAGTACGATATGATGATGTTTATGGAATTATGAAAGGTACTATATACGTATAAATGCATTAAATATTCATGTTGCCACACAGCTGTATTTAGTTTATTTTCTCTTACTGAGAAGTGTCTCACCCCCAAACTTAATTAATTTTTCAGGAGCTCCTGAGAGACTGGCGGGTCAGGGCCGCCGTTGAGCTAGTGAGATTACCCTTTGAGAAGGGTAAGATTTTGTAATAGCGTTAGAGTTATTTTGTGTTTGACCCTAGAGATATTTTGATGTATGTGAGGATGTATAGAATGCTCTGGTATTATGTTTTATGATTGGATGTTTGAGATTTTATGTTTACTGCTGCTAGGTTTTCCGCTGTGTTTGACAGGTGTCCCCGCTACCCACAGGTTCAGGTTGACCATTTTATTTGTTAGATGATATTTTATGTTAAGAAATTGAGGGACGTTACAGATATTCCAAGATTGAATGAACAAAGAAGAGAGAGAACACAAATATTTTAAAATAAGAAAAAATTGCTTGAAAGGCGACTGACTGCACGGGGACAGTCTACTGCCATGTTAAAGAGTTTTAAATGAATAGAAAGAAACATGACAGTCAACTGTCTAGAACTTGATAGGTGACTGCCAATGAAATTTAAGACAACCGACTGAGTTTTGACAGTCAATTGTCACCCTTATGCTCATCTTTAAAAACTCAATTATTTAGTGACAAGTACCTGACCCCCTGTTGACAGGCGACTACCACCCTACTGCCTATGTATTTTTATATGTGTAATACATTGATAGGTGAGTGACAGAGACCCCACAGTTAACTGTCACGCGGCAAAATTTAAAATACATAACAGGCATATTTTGAAAAATTCAATTACTTGAGGCTCAAACTTATTTAAATCTTGGACCCTACTCTAAGTAAACTTGGGGAATAAGTTAGATACTTTTCTACATCTATAAATACATCCAATTTAAATTGATTTAATTACCAAGAATTAAAATTCAGTATTCAAATCTCTCTCATTTGCTCTCAAATTCTCAAGGCTCTCTCTTGCTCTCAACTTGCACGAAGCTTATTGAGTTCTTACTGATTCTTTCATCCATTGAAAGAATCATACGGTGAAATACTTCTAGAGCTTCATTTTGAATTTCATATTATGAATTACATTGAAGTATATAGTTTTGAACTGTACTAAGCTGCTCTTTTAGGAGCAATTCTTGTACATCTTATTTCAAATCTCTTTAGCAGATTGGTTGACGGATTGAGTGTTGAATCATTGGACCGAATGAGGGTATATCATTTGGAGAGGCGGGCTCTAGCCTAATCGAAGGAGTGTTGTAAACGGTGTTGTTCTTCCTGGCAAAGGAACTGACCTAGTGAATCCTTTGGTGGTTTGCCAAATGCGAGGATGTAGGCTGGGTATAAGCTAAACCTCGTAAAACCTTGTATTCCTCTCTATTTTCCCTACTCTTTACATTTCAGCAAATTTTACAAACTATGTGGATGCTTTATAAATTTCTGAATTCTGAGTGTTTGGTTGTCAAATAGACTCGAAGATAATTTGTTTTGGTTTGATCAGCATTGATTGCGGAAACTAAAAGGGACTACGTTGGTTGATCATCCTAAACTTATTAAACTGAAAGTTTATTTAAAAGCTGAACATTTGGAAGAAGTGTGATTGTGACTTTTAACACAAGACTTATACAAATCCAGCAAGAATTACATATTACTACAGGGCTATTGTTTCAAGAATCAAGTGATTGGTTATTTCATTTTGATTGTGGTTGATTTGAATGATTATTTTACACGTATTTTGTGATTGTGTTTGGGTTGTGTTTATTGTTATAATACAAAAGCTTTCAAAAAGAACATAAAATTTTTAAAACCCAATTCACCCCCCCCTCTTGGGAGCTATATCCTATTTTCAAGAAGATCAAACTAGCCAAGAAATTGAAAACTCTTAAAGCTCTTTAAATTCTCTTTAGCTCTCACTTTTGCTGAGAATCTCAAACGTATTGATTATTCATCACCTGTATTCTGAGTGCTAATCTCTTATCTTGAGGAGATATTAGTGATATTAATTCTAAGCTTTAATCTATACTCTTTTGATATTTGAATTTGAAGTATATAGTGCTAAACTTGTACTAACCTGCTCTTATTTGAGAGTGTTTCTTGTACACAAAAATTCTTTTTGATTCTCTTGTAGATTGTGATGAGTCCAAGGTATTTGGATCATTGAACCAAGCGAGGGGATATTCCTTGGAAAGGTGACTACTCTAGTCTTTTGAAGGAGTGTTGAGCGTGGGGTTCGCTTGTAACAGTGTTGTTCTGCCCGGAAAGGAACTGATTTAGTGGAATCCTTTTCTGGTTTGCCAAAGGTGAGGACGTAGGCTGGGGATAAGCCAAACCTCATAAAAATTGTGGTGTCACTCTCTTTCCCTTTACTCTTATTAATTTTCAGCAAACATATCAACTGCGTGGATGTTTTATTTTTCATGATCATATAAAATACAAAGTTTGGAAATTAAATAAACTAAAATTTAATTTTTTTTTGGGCTTGCGGAAAATGAAAGGGAGTACATTGGTTGATCAATAAATTTTCAGAAACCATAAGGGAGTACGTTGATTGGTCAACACCCCAAAACCTATTAACTGAAGGTTTATTTGAAATCTAAATTTTGGAAAGAGTGTGGATGTTATATTGATTATTATATTGAGAAAGCTAATAAGTTCACTACAGAGCTTGAATCAAAATTCATATATACACAGGGCTACATACAACCAAGCTAAGAATTGCCAAAAGAATTGCATAGCATATCTTGATTGAATATTGAGTGGTTGTTTGATTGTTACTTAATTATAGTTGATTGATTTGATTGGTTGATTAAGTTTTGTGGTTTTGGATTGAATAAGAATTAAGCATTTGTTGTGTGATTGATAAATCAACAAGAAGTTAAAGAATTCATAAAAAGAATTTTAAAAAAATTTTAATAACCTAATTCACCCCTCTCTTGGGACTACACCTTTGTTTTCAATATTGGTATTTGATATTAGTGTCCATGAGCACATACATGATATATGTTTGAAACATGGAATGATAAATTTAAAAACATTATTGGTATCAAATCGGAATGTATTAAATTCAGGGGGAGTCATACGACTTATTGCTTGTACTATGTTTTGTTTCTCCCTCATTTTTCAATTGATATTATGAATTAATGAAATGTTCAATTAGTATTATTCTTTAATATTTTAATTGGTATCACAAATTCAAAAGTTCAATTGGTATCATGAATTAATGAAATTTTCAATTGATATCAAAGAAGGATAATGCTGTTAGTAAAGATGTTACACCACATATGAATTAAAAATATGAAATATACATAACTATTTGACTAAAGAAGCACACTACACATGCCATATTGAAAAATAATGACTTGAGTGTGTAAATATGCTTGATATGCATATTTGATATTCATATGCTCAAAATATGATTTTATTTTAACTTAATCATTTTTGATATCCTACTCTTTTTGATTGATGTCAAAAGGGGGAGAAGTTTTGAGCAAAAATTGAGCATAATATTAAAAATTGAGCATGATATTAAAAATCTAAATATGATATATGTATCAAAAGGGGGAAAAGTATTTGAACTTGAATGATTATCTTGAACTTGAATAATGTGATGAGCATGATGGTAAAAAGGTTTTTGAAATTGATTTTGAAGTTGCTAAGTTTGTTAAGATGTTGCTTATTGTAAGGGGGAGTCTTTTTAAGGTCACTCATATTTTTGCTCCTTATTTGTCATCATAAAAAAGGGGGATATTGTTGGCCTTACAAGGCTTAACTTCCCGTTTTGATGCTAACAAACAAGTGGAACTTAATATATTTGGTTAAGTGATGACATTTCAAGACTCAACTATGAGAAAGCAAGGTCAAGTGTTCAGAAGGATTCATGAAAGCTTATATTTCAAAGGAGGATGATCATATGAAGCCTTAAGGCATGGATTCAAGGATGATTTAATAAAGCTTGAAGAAAATGATCACATGGAATGTTTTCAAAAGCTTACTTCAATTCAAGTGATCAAGAATGAAAGCTCGAAGAACAATGAAGCTCAGAACTAAGAAAACCCAAAGAAACAACTTCATATAAGAAGACTTCAAGGAGTTCAAGAAATGAAGAGTTGAATGAGTCTATAGGACATGTTTTGTAAGTACTTCAAGTATACTCAAATATGAAATTCGTTGAAGCTCATTAGGTGTAAGAGACCTAGAGACCCACAACTTAATCTTGGAACATATTTTTTAAGTAAACAAATTAAAATTCCAAGAATTGAGAAGCAAAGAGAGTTCTTACAAAAATATCTTAAAAATAGTATTCTTGTACTTGATAGCAGCCTGACTGAAATTCTCAGTAGGCTGGCAATTTAAATATTTTTAAAATGCATAGACAGAAGGTTGTCAGGCTACTACCTAGACCCCGATAGGCGTCTGATGAGGCAAACTAAGAAGCCTGACTGGGTTTTGCCAAGCGACTGCCACCTTACTGAATTTGAAATTAAACTGTGTATTTAGTGACAGGCACCGAACTAAAAGGTGACAGGCTACTGCCACGCGGGAAATTTTAAATTTTTATAACAGAAAGATTTTTTAAATCAGATTGCTTGGGGCTCAAACTTAATTAAAACTTGGGCACTACTCCAAGTTAACTTGGGGATCAAGTAAATTCATTTTATCAAGTCTATAAATAGCCTCATGATTAATGATTTTAAACACCCAATCATACACTTCAACTCTTAATCTCTCTCAATTGCTCTCATCATTCAAAGGCTCTCTTGCTGCCATACTGTGCAGGAATTGTACTGAGTGTTGTTGACTTTCAATCACTAATCTTGTGCTTCAAATCTGAATCTTTCAATCATTGAAAGAATTAATCGGTGATAAACTTCCTAGAGTTTCAATTTTAATTTCATATTGATTTACTTTGAAATATATAGTCTAAAATTGTACTAATCCGCTTTGTGTGAAAGCATTATTGTACACAACTCTTGTTTCTTGTTTCTTGGACGATTCCATATTGTTGGATCATTGACCAAGCATGGGGTATCGCTTGGAGAGGTGCAGCTTTAACCCATTAAAGGAGTGACCAAGTGTAGGGTATCACTTGGAGAGGCGGTGCTCTTGCCTATTGAAGGAGTGTGTAACGGTGTTGTTCCGCCTGGAAAGAAACTGGTTTAGTGAATCCTTAGGTGGTTTGCCTAAGGTGAGGATGCAAGCTGGGGATAAACCGAACCTCGTAAAAACCCGGTGTCTCTCTCTTTCCCTTCCTCTCTTTATTTTCAGCATATATAAACTGCGTGGATGATTTAATTTATTAATCATAAATACTACGTAATTTGGAATTTAAGTAAACTTAAGTTTAATTTTGATTTAGGATTGTGGAAACTGAAAGGGAGTACGTTGGTTGATCAATACTTTGTGGGAACCTCAAAGGGAGTACATTGATTGGTTGACACCCAAAGACAAATTAACTAAGAGCTTATTTAAATTTTGGGTTGTTGGGAATTTGAGTTGTGGTTTGCAATGAAAAAACAAATTACATTCACTACAGGGCTTGAATCAAATACACAGAGCTGTAAAAGCTGAAAGCTAAAACTTATATCTTATTTAAATATATTGTGGTTAATTGGTTTGGTTGATTGATTGAATGATTGTGTGGTTGTGGATTGAATAAAATAACATTGAATTTTGTGTGATTTCCAAATCAACAAGAAGTCAAGAATTCATTAAAAGAATTAAAATAGGTTAAGGATTCTTGAAAAGTATTAAAAGAAAATTTTTAAACCAAATTTAGCCTCCCTCTTGGGACTACACCTTAGTTTTCATGCCTACATACCTTTTCTGGATTAGGTCATTATGTAGTTTAGACTTAATCATTGAGTCTGAAAAATCATTTAAGACAAGAATATATACCAATTTGGTCAGGTATTTTATTTCGACCATAATGTAGGCTAGGGGTATCGGTTTGAGAAAGAAAGGCTTAAATAAGGCTCAAAATTATCAATCTTATCAAGGGTAATCGTTAGTCAAAGATCACATACGAATTATGTCCCTTGTTTCTTCATTTTTCCTTCCTTTGTGCAACTTCTTTTTAGTACGTCTTTTGGTTTTCTTTTTGTGAAGGAATATTGAATTTGTTTTCATTTGAACTTTTTCTGGGACGAAGTCTTTTGAAACTGCCTCTGTGTGGGATGTGATCCTTTGATAGGTTAGCCAAGAAATCAAATATTTTAAGCTCAAAGCGAAGGGTATTTCTTCTCAACTTTTCCTGGGTAGCAGAAAGAATGGATTGCCATCAATTTGGGTAACCAATTGTTATCTCACATGATTTGTTAGACCCTTGAAACCCCAAACCCATTTGAATTTTGGAAAGTGACTTAAAGAAAGAAGCTGTTTAAACTTTAGGCCCAAAGAGTTTAAAAAATGATAAATCAACGTTTGGTTCTTTTTATGGGAAAACTAGTTGGCCATGAAGGGCCATCTATCATTTGATCAAAACAAAACATGAACTCATGGGACAAGCAACGCCATTTCATGGTTTCTAAACAAAATGTTTCTTTACTACGTCTGAATTCAAGGGTAAGGGGAAATTGTTTCATCTTTCTTTACTTTCGCTTCTTGTCTTGAATTTTAAAAATTAACATCAGTTTCTGGCTTGTGAATACTGGTATTGCTATTTTCCCTATCCCCGCATGAAAACACAAGAAAAGAAATTTTTGGCAAATGAACTCATGATGCAAGTGCATAACTTTATTTCATTGATGGGAAGGAGAATTTCTGAGCCAAAAACATCAGAGGATTACAAAGTAAAATAAAGGGGACAAAAGCATCACATGAAAAGGGATTGGATAGTCAAGAATCTGCCAATTTTGTATCTTTGCTCCTACGGTAAAAGGAGCTCCGACTATTAGTGGAATCTCCCGGGTCCATAACTGCTCCTTTGCCTAACTTTGGTTCCCAAATTTTCTTCCAACATACTTATAATTTCCTTCCCCATGATTGCATACAGGATCACTCTGGATTCTTGGTTGCTTGTCATCGAAAACCAACCAACTTGCATCCCTTAATGATTATACTTTGTGCTTAAATGCCCAGTAGCATTCAATGGTGTGCTTGGGAGAATTAGCATGCTATAGGCACCGAGCATCGGGGTTATAACAACGCGGGAAAGGAGCTATAATAGTGGTCCCTGGAATTCCTAACATTAGGTTTATGTCCATCAGTTGAGGGAATAGCTCCGAAAACGACATCGAGATAGGGTCTATTTTTCTGAATTTCCTCTGGACACCTCTTTCCTGTGTTTGAATATTTGGCTGGGTGGGCATAGGCCTGGAAGAAACAATCAGAGGCCTTATGCGTGCATGTGCTGTCTGGTCAATGTTGTGTCCAAAAACAAAATTGTTTCTAGACCCATGGTGTTGGTTCCCATGACAATATTGCCCTTGGATCATCTGGGCTTTTTCATTTTTATTTTTACCAACCCATTTGGAAAAACTTTGTTCTAACTCTGTTTATTTCGCTTTCCTAATATTGATTGCCCCTTCAATTTTCTTTTTGGTGACTACCCGATCAAGATCATTCTAGGGTGGGCTTCTAAGAAGATGGTCAACATATGGATTTCGAGAGGATTGTCACATAGATAAATTGCTTTTCTATTTTTAACCAAAGAGTAATCCTGTGCTATCATATCTTTGCCTTGATAAAAGTACTCACTTGCCCTCTTCTCCATATTCTGTAAAGTTAACTTGTCCAGAGCTATATCATTGTTGTACTAAGTAATAAAGGCATGGGCTAAGTCCCTCCATGTGTGGATCTCTACTCCATTATACCCTTTTAGAGCTTGCCCAGTCAAACTATGTTGGAAACAATGGATGAGCAAGTTGTCATTGTCAGAGTGTGCAACCAAATTTTGGAGATACATCCCTAAATGAGCTAACGAACATTCGGACCCAGTAAACTTTTCAAAGTCCGGGATTTCAAACTTCGGAGGTAAAATCAAATTTGGCACTAAATTGGGATTAAAAGCATCCACCGAATTGGACCAGTTTGCCTTCTCCGTAGCTTGCACCTGTTCTTTCCCTATTTTATTCTTATAATCCATTTCTAAACTATGGCTTTTCTCTTTAGCTATTTCCCCTTTTTGGACATTGAGATTGATGACTGGCGATGCTTGGACATTTTCCTTTAGCTGGGATGGGTCTTGAGTCGTCAGGATAAATGAGTGCAGGTTGGGGCCTAAGCCAGCTAATAACTTCACTGAATGTGATGGTGGATGCTTACTATTAGGGGTAGATTGTGGTGGAAAGAGAGGCTCGCTTTCAACTGCACATTTTTTAGATTGCGTAGTTTTTCTCGAAGAGGTAGCTATTTCCAGTAATTTCTCCATCTGATCCTTAATCTCTCAAATTTCTCGATGGATATTTTCATGACCTTGCTCAAGAGCTCTTATGCGGCTTTCCAAATGAACCCACATGATTCCAACTTTCTACCCAGATGTAGGGAGATCGTCCTACTCTGCTTAGTTCTGGAATCCCAGAGCTTGACTCTACCACCTTAGCGTACTGATTTCGATTGGCATGTGATTACGGACCCATTGGAAATGGAATTTCATGCATGGTTATGAGTGAATTTATGCATATATGCATGCAATGCAACCTAAATAACCATTTGGCCAGAGTTTCGAGAAAAACATTATCTGTTAATGATCTCGGGACTGATATGTTTTCCCTTTGTTGGGTATCTTGGGAGATAAGATTTGAATTCTTCATGTATGAATTGGGCTTTTCTCAAAATATTGGACAAGAGGTATGGATGCCTAATATGGATGCAAAATGCATGACACAACACAAAGTATTTTAAAAACATATGTACAAAGGACTAGCCTAAGTCATGTGGTGAAGGATGAGGCTCTGGTCATGAATTGTTGTTTATGGTGTGGCTTTTATACTTTATGAGTTTGTAAATAAAGGGAAGAAAAACGTATGGGTGTTCTTGGTGTAGATCAGCAGCAGGGACTCATCGATGAGTGCCCTGTCCTCGTCGACGAGTAGATCCTGAGTGCAAGAAAAACTCAGACATCCTAAGATACAGAGAGCATAAAATGGACTCATCGATGAATGGGCCAAATTCGTCGATGAGTATTCTTCTTTGTCTCGTTGATGAATCCCCTATTCTCATCGACGAGTGTTTCTAGGCTACGAGCAAATTTTTGAAATTTGAATTTAAATGTTGGGGTGGTTGGGTAATAGGAGGGAAACCTCCAAGGGACTATTATATATGTCATTCTGGGCGTATATTGATAGTGTGTGTGATCATTTGTGAAGTTTATTGTGTACTTTGACATTTCCTTAGTGAAATTCTTGTGGCATTGCTTCCGTGGATGTAGGCTTTGTCGAACCATGTAAATCTCATTGTTGTTCTTGTAGTTTATCATTTTTTTGGCTGTGTTTCTTTTGCTTGTTGCATTTATTCCATTGTGCATCTTAATTATCCGATTCATATTATGAAAAAATGGTATCGGAGCTATTGTTGTTATGGCATCGGGATCATCTTCTGCAAGATTTGACATCGTCAAATTTGATAGAACCGGAAACTTTGGTTTATGGCAGAGGAGAGTGAAGGACATTTTGTGCAACAAGGAATGGGAAAGACATTACTTGGTGTTCAACCAGATGGAATGGATGAGGCAACATGGGGAGAATTGCAAGCAAAGGTCACTTTTACAATATGCTTGTGTTTGGCCGATGAAGTACTCTATCGGTGATGGAGGAGGATTCTCCAACGGCTATATGGCAAAAGCTAGAGATCCGATACATGTCCAAATCTCGCAATAATAAACTTTTTCTTAAGCAACGTTTGTATTGGCTTAAGATGGTTGAAAGATCAAACTTAGATCAACATATTAATGCCTTCAATCAAATCATTAGTGATTTGATGAGAGTTGATGTTAAGTTTGATGAGGATTAAAAAGCTTTGATGTTACTGAACTCTTTGCCCTCGACTCATACCTATGAAAATTTTGTGACCACTCTTACGTGGGGGAAAGAAACTCTTGATCTTGAAGACGTAACAAGTGCTTTATTGAATTTTCATCAAAGATTGAAAACATGTGATGAAGGAGGACTTATAAAGGGTAATAACAAGTGAGGTAAAGGAAAATCCAAATATGGATCAAGTCAAAAATTCTAAAATCAATCTAAGAAGAAAAAAGAAATCTAGTGTTACAAATATGGTAAAAAGGGGCATATGAAACCAGAGTGTCTGAATTAGAAGAAGGGAAATTTTGAGAAATATGAGGATGCTTCAAAATCTGTGAATGTTGTTCAAGAAGAAGATTCATCGTGTAGTGTTGGTGATGTTCTATCAATTTCAATGGGTTTGGATAATCTAATGGACTTTTGGATACTTGACTCGACATGTTCTTATCACATGACTCCGAACAAGGAGTGGTTCAGCACTTACAAGTTAGTGAATTATGGATCAGTTCTTATGGATAATGATGCTTCTTGTAAGATCATTGGCATAGGAAATGTAAAGATAGAAATGTTTGATGGTGCTGTGAGAACATTGTGTAATGTAAGACATATACCAGAGTTGAGGAAGAGTTTGATATCACTTTTTACTTTGGATTGTAATGACTTTAATTACAAGTCCAAAGGTGGAGTTTTGATGGTATGGAAAGGTAATCTAACTATATGAAAAGGCAGAAACTGGATAGGAATATCTACACATTGCAGGGAACTATCGTTGTAGGTGGAGTTGCAGCCATAGATGTTGAATCAAATGAAACCGTCTTGTGGCATATGCGCCTTGGGCATATGGGGGAACACAACATGAAGAAACTACACAAGAGGAAACTCTTGAAGGGCTTGAAATCATGTTAGTTGAAATTTTGTAGGATTTGTGTTCTTGGAAAACAAAATAGGGCAAAGTTCAAAACAATCATACACAAGACAAAGGGTATTCTTAACTATGTGCATTCAGATGTTTGGGGCCCAGCCAGAGTTGCATCAAAGGGTGGACATGTGTATTATGTGAGTTTTATAGATGATTACTCACAAAAGGTCTAGTTTTACTTCATGCGCCACAAATCAGATACGTTTGCTAGGTTTAAGATTTGGAAGGCTAAAGTGGAAAACTAGACATGGAGGAGAATCAATTACTTAAGGTCAAAAAATGGGACCGAGTATGATGATTTTTGGTTTATGGAGTTTTTTGCAGAGCAGGGCATCAAGAGACACTTCACAGTTTGTCGAACACCTTAGCAAAATGGTGTGGCAGAAAAATGAATCGGACTTTTGCTGAAAGGGCCCAACATCTCAGATTAAATGCAGGGCTACCAAAGAACTTCTAGGCTGAGGCAATGAGTATGGTTTGCTTTCTGATAAAATGATCACCAAGGGCATCACTAGAGGGCAAAGTGGCAGAAGTGGTTTGGATGGGAAATGCAGTAGACTACTCTAGATTGAAGATTTTTTGGTGTCCAACCTATGTTCACGTATCTAGTGAGAAGAGGTCTAAGCTTGACCCCAGGTCTCGTCATTGCATCTTTTTGGGATATCCAGAGGGTGTAAAGGGGTACAAGCTATGAGACCCAGTGGCAAACAAGATGGTGATTAGCAAGGATGTAGTCTTTGATGAAAAGGCTATGGTGAAGCGTACTCAAGTTTTTAATGAACAGAAATAGGAGCTAGAAAGCTTGGGCAGTGATGAACATGTTGTGTAGGTGGAGTTGGAAGCTCAGGGCAATGACAATGATCATGGTCCTATGGTTGCGGGGAGCTGTAGCTTAGGAAACCAGAAAGTTGATGATCTTCCTATATAGAGATCCAGATGCACTATCAGACCTCCGCCAAGGTATGGTTTTGAAGAGTTGGTGTCTTATGCTTTTCTTACTAGTTGCAATGATCCAACTACATTTCAAGAGGTAGTGCACGACCAGGAGAAAGGTAGGTGGATGGGAGCAATGATTGAAGAGATGAAATCACTTCGTAAGAACCAAACTTAGGAATTGGTGGAGCTTCTAGATGGAAAAAGACCGATAGGTTGCAAATGGGTATATATGAAGAAGGAGGCAATTTCAGAAAAGAAATGAGAAAAATTCAAGGCATGGTTGGTGGCAAAAGGATACTCACAAAAGAAGGGGATAGATTATGATGAGATCTTTTCTCTAGTGCTCTGACATACTCCCATCAGATTGTGTTGGGGTTGGTAACCCATTATGATCATCATTTGGAACAAATGAACGTGAAGACGACGTTTTTTCACAGTGACTTGGAGGAAAAAATCTACATGGTACAGTCAGAGGGATTCGTTGAACTAGGGAAATAAAATTTAATTTGCAATTTGAATAAATCTCTTTATGGGCTGAAATATTCTCCAAGACAATGGTATAAATGGTTTATTCCTACATGATCAAGATTGGCTACGAAAGGTGTAAGCACGACTGCTGCGTATATGTGAACAAACTTGATGATGACTCCCTTATTTTCTTATTATTATACGTCGATGATATGTTGATAGCTGCAAAATATTTAACTAAGTTGAATCAGTTAAAGGACTTGTATAAATAATTTGACATGAAGGATCTTGGTTCAACCAAGAAAATACTTGGGATGGAGATTTTCCAAGATAGGAATGCAAGGTGATTATAGCTATCTCAGGGCGGTTATGTGCATAAGGTGTTGGGGAGGTTTAGCATGACTGATGCAAGATCGGCAAGTACACCTCTAGTGAATCATTTTATGTTGTCTACTACAAATTTCCCGAGTACAAATGAGGATATCCGGGACATGTCAAACGTCCCCTATGCTAGCGTTGTGGGGAGTTTGATGTATACCATGGTGTGTATGAGGCCATATTTGGCTCATGCTACGAGCATAGTAAGTAAGTTTCTCTCTAATCCAGGAAGACAGCATTGGAAATCCGTAAAATGAATACTTAGATACTTGTGGGGTACATTGGATTATGGCATCATGTTCGGCAAGAAACAGGGTTGTCCTTCGGCAAGAAATATATGGCAATCGCCGAGGATACAAAGGAAGCCTTATGGCTTATCGGTTTAGTTAGAGAGCTGGGATTACAGCAAGATGGAGTGGTGCTACATTGTTATAGTTAGAGTGTCATTTATTTGGCAAAGAATCTGGTATACCATGCTAGAACCAAGCACATTGATGTGAAGTTCCACAGGGTTCGAGAGTTGAATTCTTCGGGTGAGCTTGTGTTAGAGAAGGTTCACACGTCTAAAAATGCAGTGGATATTCTGACGAAATCGATTACTTCTAATAAGTTTAAGCATTGCTTGGACTTACTTCATGTCTCCAATTGATAGAAGGGAGACAAACCCAACTGAACTTTTTGAGTTCAAAGTGAAGCAGTTGTATATGTTTTTCGGGTTCTCCTAAGGGGTGTATAATTGCCAAGGTGGAGATTTTTGTTTATGGTGTGGCTCTTATACTTTATAACTTTGTAAATAGAGGGAAGAAAAAGATATGGATTTTCTTGGTGTAGAGTAGTAGCAGAGGCTCGTCAATGAGTGCCCTGTCCTAATTGATGAGTAGATCTTGAGAGTGAGAAAAACTCAGAGATCTTAAGATACCGAGAGCAGAAAATGGACTTGTCGACAAGTGGGTCAGATTCTTCGATGAGTGTTGTTCTTTGTATCGTCAAAGAATCCCCTATTCTTGTCGACGAGTGTTTCTGGACTGTAAGCAGATTTTTGAAATTTGAATGTAAATGTTGGGGTGGTTGGGTAATAGAGGGAAACATCCGAGGAACTGTTATATATGTCCTTCTGAGCGTATATTGACAGTGTGTGTGATCATTTGCGAAATGTACTGTGTACTTTGACATTTCCTTAGTGAAATTCTTGTGCCATTGCTTCCGTGGATGTAGGCTTTGTTGAACCACGTAAATCTCATTGTTATTCTTGTTGTTTATCATTTTCTTGTTGTGTTTTATTTTCTTGTTGCATTTATTCTGCTGTGCATCTTAACTATACGATTCATATTACAACACGAACCCAGGGTAGGTCTATATATTTTGCAAGATTCTCCAAGGCACTATCATAAGGAGGGAATCTTATGTGTAATCACGTGTGGATAGGCTCTAATCCCTATTAACAACAGGTTCCCAGCATGCCTCCTATCCTCACACAAAGGGTTTGGACAAAGTTCAAATTAAGCAGAGTGGTTCGCATGCTCCTAAATACCATGTCTTATGAGGGCAAACGGTACTGTGCTCCTTTTTATTCCTAAAGGGTGAAGCCTGAGTAGAAGGCTCATGAAAGTGTGTGAATTTAAGTTTTTTCCCATATACCCCACATTCATCCACATGCTAATTTAAACATGATATTCACAATTAATCACATTTATTCACATGAAACAAAATATTCACAATGTATGCGCTAGCATATATACAATGTATGCGCTAGCATATCAAATAATCACAATATTCAAAAGGTAAGAGGGAGTAATTAAAAAACCGGTTAAATTTATATTTGGGATAATTGACAATTAATTAGTAACTCGAGTCTTTATATCCCTAGCAGAGTCGCCAAGCTATCGCAACGTCCCTTTGTGTAGAGCAGGGCGAACAAGAAAAAAAAAGGTGGTTTTGATTTTCATGAAAAATGGTGTGATGGAGTCACCACTAACCTTTTGGAGTGCGATTAGAACACTTGATTACTACTCAATTAAGGGTAGAATCAGTCTATGTTTACAAAGCAGGGATCGAGAGTTCGATTATACGAGGGGAAGGTATGAGCTACCCCTACACACCCATTCTTATGAAAGGTATCTAATTAATTGAGAATCATCCCAAAATAAACTTAATAGCCTTCTTATTTTACTCCCATTGAAAGTATGAATGCATATGCAAATACTATATGAGTATCCCTTTGTGATGAGAGCGAAGGGAGGTAGAGACGGTGGGAGATGAAGAGTCGAGGGTGAAACAGGTTTTTAAATGACTTTCTGCCATCTCGACAATGTGGCACCAGCTCTTGTGCTGGTCCCACTCCGGAGTTTTGACCAATGGGCTATTAACTGGTGACTAGGTCACGTGGTTGCACCCCCAACTTGTCCTAAAGCTTACTATAAAAACTCTAAACCCTAATTATCATACAATGTATGTTGATTTAGGTGTAATCCCAAGAGGGGGGTGAATTGGGTATTTTAACAAATTCTTTGAAACTGGTTCACTACTTAGTCCCTATGTCTAAATTTAACTAATTACTTATTAGGTTCGTGTGAGATTATTCAACAAGCATACATGCAATGTAAGTAATGATGTGCATTGTGGAAATTAAAAAAATAAGGGAAGAGAGAATGCAAACACAATTTTTACGAGATTCATCCAACCCGACCTACGTCCTCGCCTTGAGCAACCCACTCAAGGATTCCACTATAATCCTTACTCCTTAAATTGGGACGGAGCTTCCCTTATAATCCACTACTTATAAGAGGTACAACTACCTCCTAATCCGCTGCTTACAAGAGATACAACTCTCTCCTCAAACCCCGGTTCACAACCCAAACCGTGAATACAATGAAATCTATAAAACACTCAAAGTTGCTTCCGAAACAAAGCTAGTGAGTACGATTCAAATTCCTAATACATAATGATATGATGAAACTTGAAGTTTAGAATGTATGAAATGATACAATCGTTTATGAATGATATGCTTCAATAAAAAAATCCCTTTTTATCAAAAACTCCCAAGTAATGATATATTTAAACGCTTTGGAGAATATTAGGGTTCTAGTTCACTTTGCAAAAATGTACAAATAAATCTAATGTGAACTTATTCAAAAACTGTCTTTAGTATTAGATAAATCAAAAAACAAAAAATTTCTTTCAAATATTCAATCACACAATGACCTTTGTAATCAGCCAATACATATATATAATATGATTTCCAAAGACAACAAACTGAATATATTGTTTTCCAGAAAATATCCTTTAATAAAATGTATATTTATGAACACCAAGAATGTTTAATCAAGTGTTTTAATATATCTAAAATATAGATCCTTTAACTAAACACACACTTAATTCAAATCTATTTAACCAATGATGAGACCCTTTATCAAGTAGTGAGATTATCTAAATAATCTAAATGAAAGTATACTCACTATCAATTACCCAGCCTATTTCAACAATAGATTTTGAAATGAGAAGTTTTTTGAAAAATATATGTCAATGACAAAAGAAAAACTTTCTCAAGTAATGAATTAGTTAAAAAACAATCTCTATATGGATATTAACACTCGAGGTCAATCTCTTTAATGATTTTCAATAACAGATGATGATATGAGAATCTCTTGAAAAACACTAAACGGATTTACCAAACCTCAATACCAAGTTGAAATCAAGATGAGTAAATGAATCCCCTTCGATTTTCTGAGTTAATTTACCCAAGCTTGATGAGTATGTGCAAGAGTGCAGGCAATCGTATAGCTATCTGCTCAAGTTTCTCAATTCTCTTTCAAAAGCAATGTTCTCTTCTCTTCTCTTTGATCTTGGCTTGCACACTAGGGTTTAGATATTCAATATATATAATTATCTTGCCCTTAGAATAGATCTTGACCGTTGGATCAAAAGATAGCTCGCATGTTTTCTTATTAAAAAAATTAGATTTTTAAGTTTTCCCGCAAGTTCAGGCGACTGAAGTGGGGTTCAGGCTCCGGAAGTGGCGAGTTCAGGCGCCTGAAGTGCCATGTTCAGGCGACCGAAGTGCCTTGTCCAAATTCTGTGTTTCACCATAAAATATTTAGGTGACTGAGCTTAATATTCAGGCTCCTGAAGAAATTCTTCAGGTGACTGAGGTTGAGTTTAGGCTACGGAAGTGACCTATTCCCAGTTTTCTCTTTTTGATTCAAAAAATCTTCTTTGCTCTCTTTCTTGGCTCTTTCATAAAATTATTTTTTGTGGTTTTGAAAATATTTCTAAGTCCATGAAAGTCCCCTAAAGATGTTCATGAAATGCATGAGTCCTAAGGTCATTCTAGTTCATGATTTGAGCCTGAACTTAAATCATATGAAAATGTAAATACATGAGTTCTAAGTACCCATTGCCATGACATTCTTGAACTTGGTGCTTGCATCTTCATTCTTATACTCTTTGAGTTCTTGTCAAGTTGTGTAAGCTTTAATCTTCATGGTTTCCATCACTTGTTATCCTTCTGTGCATGCTTAATATAGTTCATGTTCACAATCTCAATGCACAAATCAAATACCAAACGATTTGTCATTATCAAAATAGGATTGGACTCATAGAGTCAACAATGTACAGTCTAAGGACTCAAAAAGAAAAGAAAAATTCACGGGTTGCCTCCCAAAAGAGCTAAGTTTACCATCTTCAGTTGAACGCGCAATGAACGCTCATGTTGGGTACATTGGATCACAAAGAAAAACTTCATCAATAAGTCCAGTAGTAATGCTCTCGACATATGATTTCAGACACTGACCATTTACCTTAAAGAATGCGTTAGTTGTAGGGTCCTTGATTTCCACTACACCATAAGGAAATACTTGGTTCACAATATGTGGGCCAAGCCAGTGGGATCGCAGTTTTCCTAGAAATAATTTCAATTGTGAATTAAAAATCCATACCTTTTGATGTGGTTCGAAGGACTTCACAACTATGTGTTTGTCGTTGAAATGCTTTCGTCCTGCCTTTATGTATCTTGATGTTTTCGTATGAATCATTTAGAATCTCTTCCAACTCATTAAGTTGGTGACAACGATAAGCTCCTGCACCCTTCATATCAAAATTGAAGTTCTTAATGGCCCAATATGCTCTATGTTCCAACTCGACCGAGAGGTGACAAACCTTACTGTAGACCAGTTGATATGGGGACATACCAATAGGAGTCTTGTATGCTGTCCTATATGCCCAGAGAGCATCGTCTAACCAGGATGACCAATCCTTTATGTCCGGTCTCACAGTTTTCTTAAGGATGTTTTTGATCTCTCGGTTAGAGACCTCCACTTGGCCACTAGTCTGGGGATGGTAAGGCATGGCGACTTTATGAGTGATGGAAAACTTTCAAAGAAGTGCAACGAACTGATGACTAATGAAATGTTTTTCCCCATTACTAATGATGACCCGAGGATAGCCAAACAGACCAAAGAGGTTCTTAAGGAAATGAACGACCACCCGATGATCATTGGTCTTGGTTGCTGCTACCTCCACCCACTTAGAAATGTAATCCACAGCGACAAGGATGTACAAGTTTCTCTGGGATGAAATGAAAGGACTATAAAGTCAATTCCCCAAACATAAAAGAGCTCAACCACTAAGATAGGATTTAAAGGCATCATGTCAGGCTGGGAGATGTTCCCGATTTGCTGACACCATGAGCATGATTTGTAGAAGTCATGAGCATCCCAAAAGATATTGGCCAAAAGAATCCACTTTGAAGTACCTTGGGCGCCATTTTCCTCCCACTAAAATGACCACCACATTCCAAGGTATGACAAAATGCCAAAATGTTGTGCTGCTCATTTTCAGGCATGCAAAGCCTAATAATTGAATCTAGGCCTATTTTAAAAAAAATTGGATCTTCCCATATATATTAGTGCACTTGGGATTAGAACTTATCTTTCTTCTGCTGTGTCCAAACCTAAGGAACAATCCTAGTGGCCAAATAGTTAGAAATTGTAGCGAACCATAGGAGTTGGGAAGATACGGCAAAAAGTTGTTTGTTGGGGAAGGAATCGTGTACTTGAGAGGGATCAGTGGCACCCTCAATTAAAATGCAGGATAAATGATATGCCACATGATTCTTAGTTGCCTTCATATCCCTGATTTCAAATCAAACTCTTGTAGAAGCAATATCCACCTTATTAGTCTAGGTTTGGTCTTTTTCCTATTAAGAAGGTACTGCAAGGCGGCATGATATGAATACACAATAATATTTGATCCTAGGAGATAAGAGTGGAATTTTTCTAAAGCAAAAACTATAGCTAGAAGCTCTTTTTCAATAGTGGTACAATTCAGTTGTGCTCCCTAAAGAGTCTTACTAGTGTAGTAAATTACATGCGGCAACTTGTTAGTTCGTTGTCCCAACACAACCCTCAAAGAGTAGTTCAATGCGTTGCACATAATTTCAAAAGGAAAAGCCCAATTAGGTGGTTGCATTATCAGGGTAGAAGATAACAGTGTCCTAAAAGTTTCAAATGCAGCTAGATAGTGGTCATCAAACTTGAAGGGTGTGTCTTTCAATAACAAGTTGGTCAAGGGCCGAGAGATTTTACTAAAGTCTTTGATGAAGCATTTGTAAAAATTGGCATGCCCTAAAAATGACCTCACTTGTTTGATAGAAATGGGAGGTGGTAATGTGGATATCAATTCTACTTTTTCTCTATCCACTTCCATTCATCTAGCATAGACAATGTAGCCTAACACTATCCCCTCTTGAACCATGAAATGGCTTTTCTCCAAAATCAGTACCAAGTTTGTTTCTACACATCTCGCAAGGACCTTTAACAGGTTGTCCAAGCATGCATCAAAAGAGCATTCGAACCCAAAAATGTCAATAAATACCTTAAGAAATTTCCCAACCATGTCAGAAAATATGGCTTGCATGCACCGTTGAAATGTCGGTGGCGCATTACATAACCCAAAGGGCATTCTCCTATAGGCAAAGGTTCCGAAAGGATAGGTGAAGGTGGTCTTCTCTTGATCATCCGGGTGGACCACAACCTGATTGTACCTAAAGTATCCGTCAAAGAAGCAGTAGAAATTCTGTCCTACTAGCCTCTCTAGTATTTGATCAATAAATGGCAATGGGAAGTGGTCTTTTCATGTGAGGTTTTTAAGTTTTCTATAGTCAATGCATACTCTCCAACCGCTAGTTACACGAGTGGGGATACCTTCACCTTTATCATTTTCAACAATAGTGATCCCGAATTTCTTAGGGATAACTTGTGTGGGGCTTACAAGTTCACTATTAGATATAGGGAATATGATCCCCGCATCTAAAATTTTAACCACTTCCTTTAGAATCACCTCCTTCATATTGGGTTTAAGCCTTCGTTGCATCTGATGGGAGAGTTTAGCATTTGGCTCAAGGTGAATCCAATGCATGCAAATGGATGGGTCAATTCCCCTGAGGTCTGCTAACCACCCTATGGCTCTCATATGTTTCTTTAGAACCTGAATGAGCTTCGATTCTTGCAAACTATCCATATGTTTCTTTAGAACCTGAATGAGCTTCGATTCTTGCAAACTATCCAAACTGGATGATATGATAATAGGCACGGTTTCTTGGGGGCCTAAAAAGACATACTTGAGGGAAGCTAGCAGAGGCTTCAACTCATGTACTGGAGGAACCTCAATAGAAGGACATTTTGGAATGCTAGAAAGGGTCAGAAGACTTTCAATTCTAGGTTTTCAGAGGGGTTTTTTTTTTTTTTTTGGGTGTAGAGGCTTATGCACTCATAGTAGCGATTCATGCACACAAATCCTTTGAATCTATAGTAGGAGGTTGATCATATGGAGGCTTCTTCTCAAAGGAGTCATCTATCGGAGTCAGGGGAGTGTCCTTATTAGTACCTTCATTAATCATGTCTACATTCTCGAACAGAAGGTCGTCATGACGGTGTCGAGGGTTGCAGAATACATTAAGCCAGAGTTGCATATTTCCAAAGGAGATGTCCATGACATCAGTCCTATACTAAATGCAAGTATTATCAATGGCTATAAATGGTCGACCTAGAAGGATTAGGCTTGATTGTTGTGGCAAGCCAACAGGTTCCATGTCTAGGACAAGAAAGTCAATAGGGTAAAAGAACTTGTCAACCTTGGCTAGGACATCCTATATGACACCTTGGGGCCTTTTTATAGATTGATCAACGAAGTGCAAAGTGACTGAGGTTGATGTCAAATCTTCTAGACCAGCTTTCTGATAAACCAAATATGGCATAGTGTTCACACTTGCTCCGAAATCTAGAAAGGCCCTATCAATCATGCAGTCGTCGATCACATATAAGAGAGTGGCGGCGCCAGGTCCTTGAGTTTGAGAGGAGTGGACCCTAGAGATATTGAGATTACGCTTTCTATAATGACCCTAAGAATAATGATATTTAAATAATAAAGAGGGAGAAAAAGGAAATTAAAAGGGGGGGCATAACAGGTTCGCGTTTGTCGATGATGTTGTATACTAGGCTTGTCGGCGAGGGTGTCCTTCGTTGATGAGAAAATAAAGAGAGACTATTTTCCCATCTCTGAATTTCATCGACGAGGGGTGAGAGTTCGTCGACGAAGTGCCTTCTTGACCTCGTTGATGAGGTGACGTGGCTCGTCGATGAAGGCCAGTGTATAAAAAAGACAAACTTCATTCTTTTAGTAGAATTTCGATGCTCAAACCCTTTCTCTCTTCTCTTTATGGTTTCTTTCTCCTCTCTCTCTTCGAATTTGGCTCCGTCGTTCACCGAATCAACAATTCGAGGCCACCACGATGCTCCTTGGGAAGTTCTCTCTAAGTTTGTAGAAGCGGATCGTTGGTGGGGCTGAGTTGGAATTCATCCCTGGTTTAAGGTAAGGATTTTTATGTAAAATTTGGTCTTTCCGTAGTTATAGGAAAGGTTATTCACGGAAAAATACTGAAGTTTAGTTATGAGAATTGTCATTTTCAGGGTGTTGAACAGGGAACCCTGTGAGTGCAGGACCAGTGTATTTGGGGGGTTTCTTTCTAGTAATCAGGTAAGGGAATAAACTAAAGTAGATATTTTTCCATGAAAACTATTATTAAATTATTAGTAGATTTATGTTCAGAAAATATGTATTATATTTGAATATTATTGAGGAAAGGCATATTTGGGAAAGTACTGCTATTATATAGGAAATATGATTTCAGAATGAAATGTATGGTTTTATTCAACATTGTGTGGCATGAATATTATTTTATGTGAAAGTTATTATGTTATGGAAATTTTACAAATAAAGTACATTTTCAGGAATTATGAAATAATGCAGTACAATATGATTTTAAAATACACAATAAATGAATTATTTATTTAGAATGATATGTATGAAATGTTTGGCACAAGGCCGTCATTGATAGCCGACACAAGGTCGTGTTTATGTATGATCTCGGCGCAAGGCCGTATTTATGAATGTTCGGCTCAAGGGCGCAGATATGAAAGAAACTGGCGCAAGGCCCTATGTATGTATGTATATTATTTCAAAAAATGCTATCAATCTATTTATGTTAGACAAATATATTATCATATATTATATGTTATTAGATCCCGGATGATAGTTTAGTTCAGTTACAGGAGCACGGTACTGTAGCTATACAGATCAGATTACTACATTCAGACTTATGCTAATCGCCCCATAAGGGGGTGGGAGATGGATAGTCGATGTGGCTTTCAGTATAGAGTTGTAGACGTCCACGTGGCAGTCCATACTGGGGTGTTGTGGACCCATTGTACTTACAGACATATTTGACTCGGTAGTGGTCAGCCAGCCATTGTCGGGTCCCGCCTTTGGGCTGCACAACCCATCATGGGGGGTATTATATGACATCAGCTAGCTATACATCCTGGGTAAATTTCAGTAATATTAGTTATATCAGACGATTTATGAACATTATGACTTACTAGAAAATATGAAAGTATATGATTATTCACTATGTTATGATGAATGTTTTCAGGTATATGAAATGTACTGTACATGTACAATTGCATCAAATGTTCATGTTGCCACACATATGTGTTTAGTTTATTTTCTCTTACTGAGAGGTGTCTCACCCCAGCTTAAATAATTTTTAGGAAATCGAAAAAGACTGGCGGATCGAGGTCGCTGTTAAGATAGTACGTTATTACCCCACTAGGAGGGTAAGTTTTGATCTAGGAACAGTAGATGTGTGTTGTGGGTTCCTAGATATGTTTATATGTATTTTTTATTTTTGGAGATTGTATATAAACATAGATATTTGGGAATGTAGTTGACTCTGGTATTTTTATTTTATGGTTATGAAAATGTGATTTATATTTACTGCTGCTTAGGTTTCTGCTGTAAATGTCAGATGTTTCCTCGTTACCCATGGGTTCGGGTTGACTTTATTATTAAATAGGTTTTTTTATATGATAAGAAAAGCAGGTTATTACACTTTCGGTTTGTGAGATTCCATGACTCAAGTGTGCCTTAGTTTTATACTTTTGGGTGCACAAATCCTTGAGAAACCTTCTATAGTTAGACACTTGTTTGATAACCTTTAAGAGAGGAAGATTATTATTTGCCTTCCTAAAGGTGTTCTTGATGGATTCTTCGAATTCTTCTTTCTTAGAATTAGAACTAGTCTGTAGGGTAGCAAGGAATGGAGTTGGAGGGACATAGTGTGGCAATGCTCCTCTATTGGAAATGGTGGGAATTTTGGGGTTGCTCCCCAAATTGGAGGAGCAGGAGGTGTCATAGTCAGCATTAAGTTCTCCCCCTTCTTTTCCTTACCCTTATTCTTGCCGGTTTTCCATTTCACCCTAGTGTGCAGTACCTCACCAATTCGCAAGGTGGTTACCGCTTGGGCCTGCTCATGAGACAATAAAGGATTGGTGCCCGGTTTACATTCTATCTCGTCTTGGCATGTAGGGCCCCTAAACGGTTGCTTTGACATATTACTCTCATATTTTTGACTCATAGAGAGAGCTAGTTGGCCCATGGACGCTTCTATATTGGCAATGAACTGAGAGTGTGAATGGAGTAATTCTCTGTCCACTAAATTATCAACTTCGATTCCCTTAAGAGCTCTTAACACTGACTCTTGAAAGGCTTTATCATATTTAGGTCGAGGGGCTGGTTGCTGGTATAGGTGTGAGGGTGGATTATTGGTTACTGTTTGAGGTCTTTGGATTTGAAAACTTCGAGCTTGCGGCCTCCAAGAGAAGTTGGGATATTGTTTCCACCTAAGATTGTATGTATTGGAGCAAGGGTCGTTCGACAGCCTATCATACTAGTTGTGGGTGGCTTTCATTTCCTCTTGCACATGCTTAGGCTAGGAAGGTGTGTGTGGGCAATTAGAACATGTATGGAAAGGGTCAAAGCAAATTTCAAACCTTTGCCCCAGCCATTGTCTGCGATTACAATCCTAGGGACAAGCATTGGTCAAGCTTTTTGGATATGAAGTGTAGGCTAGGGGCTCGGTCATGGCCTGCAGCCAACTTTTAAACTCCCTTAAGTTTGGAAGTGGATGGGTTGGGGGGGGGGGTCTACGAGCAGCAGTAGTGTGTTGCTGAGAATTTTCGGCAAGATTCTCAAAGAGAACCCATGCCTCATTCTCGTGCTTTGTAAGGAAAGTACCTCCACACGAGGCATCAACCATGGACGTATCTCTCTCGGCTAGCCCTACGTAAAAGGTTTGCACCAATTTCCACTTGGGGACCTGATGATATGGGAATTTATGGAGCAGGACCCTAAAATGCTCTCAGGTCTCAAAGAAAAGTTCCCCATCCATCTATGTGAAAGTCGTGATTGCCCTTCGTAGCTGGTTAGTCTTCCCAATTGGGAAGTACTTTTTGAGGAATTTGTGCTTCATGGTGGCCTAATTGGTCATCGAGTTCGGTGCTAAGGACGTCAACCAATATTTGACTTTATCCTTCAAAGAGAATGGAAAAGGCCTAAGACAAAAGGCGTCATCACTGAAATTGGGTATATAGATGGTGGAGCAAATCTCCAAGAACTTATCCAAATGCTGATAAGGATTTTCAGTGGAGTTCCCATAAAAGGTGGGCAACATCAAGATGATAGAAGTCTTAATCTCGAATTGTGCTGCCTGAACATCTGGGGACCGGATACACTACGACAATGTGTATGCATTAGGCACAAAGTAGTCCCTAATAGGCCAAAGTGGTTGCTCACCCACCACAGGTAGGTGGGGAGCTTGGGGTTTTGAGAATTGATCAACGGGAACCGGTGGGTTTTGTTCGGTCATGAAATTTGGCTCAGAGCACTCAGCAATCTCTGGATTAGAGGTGAGTTTCCTAAAAGATCTATGGGATCTTTCAATCTTAGGATCAATAGGAACTATCTCAGGGTCTTGAGAATGCAAACCAAACACACACACTTGAAGCACAAAAAATTAGGACTTTAGAAACTGCGAACAAAAATCAAAATAATTAAATAAAAATGAAATTAAAAGGAGAACAAATCAGAAAACAAGGCAACAATACTCTAAAATGGAAGTTGGCTTACAACCGTAGCTAAGTCCCTGTCAACGACGCCAAAATTTGGTAGGCTCACCAAGGCTTAGGTTTTTAACTACCAAAGATAAAATTTATAAAACCTAACTAATCCCAAGTTCAGTAGAAATTGGGGGTAAGTTGGGTGTCGATCCACGAAGACTTAAAGCATAGTTATTAAACTACATCCAAATTAATTTACTATAGCCTTGTATAAAAGAGAAGTAAAAGGTGGTATTTTGCAATGGGTGAAATCTAACCAACTACAGGAAAGTAATTAAATGAAATCATGTAAATTGGACGACAAGTAAAATCTAAGTTACCCTACTCCTACAAAAAGATGTTGAGGTCTGAATCCTGGACGCCGTGCCTCTAACTGTGCTCCTTCAGGCTTCAATAGAAGTACTAACCCAAAAACCTCATGCCAAAGTAGGAGAGGGTCATTCGAGGGCATAGAGTAGCAAGGGTGCACCAACTTCCTGGAGCATGGTTGGGAACTAGAGTATACCCTGTCTCAACGATCACGAACACCTACGCAAATCCATAGCCAACTATTTCCCTCTGACAAAGACGTAGTAGTGCTTATCCTTATATGCAACCTTTCATCACACACACAACAATAAATCAAAGAAAGTAAATGGAAAGCAGCAAATTGAAAGCAGTAAAGGAGAAAGCAATTAAAAATATCATCCCTTTAGATTTCAAAACGTTTGTATCTAATGCCAGAAGGTACAAGAGAGTGATTGTGTAATATACACGGAGAGCACATGAATGCTGCCGGTTGTCATAGGCCGTCAGAAACTTTATACACAAACCGAAACAAAAATTGAAATCTAATCTACTCCTACTCTGACTTGGCTCTCAATGAAATCTTAGGTTTCTCACTAACCTAACAGAGGCCAAAGAGGAAGCCAGAACTCATGTTCATAGCGAATACATATAGGCTCTAGGGTTTACAAAGTTTGTTTGTCAGTTTAGGAAAGTCTGCAGCAAATCTCGCATAGAAGATCATCACAGTCGACCAAGTCACCCCCGTGCTTCCTCTAATAGCGCCTTGGTCGATTCTTATGGGAAAACAGGGATTTGAATCTTTAGCATTGTTGACTCCGCTGCTCCATGGGGTCTCACTAGTCGAGTTGATGGTTGAGGCTTGTAGGATCTCGAACTTTAGGGAATTTTCAGAACTCAACATAGTCGCCCTTCATGGTCTCTTTGGTCGAGCACTTTTTTGAGGCTCTCGGTATTTATGATCTCAGTCCTATCTCAATGTCTCGACATGGTTTCCCTAGAGAGTCACTTGGTCGAGGACTTGATTGAACCTTGTAGTAATTCTCCCTTAGTCTAAACCTTAGAAACCGCAAATGATGACTTGGTCGCCTCTTGTGTTGCTACTCGCACCACTTGGTTAAGTAAAGCCTTCTTTTCTTTTGTCGATTTGGAGCTTCAAGAGTTTGGCTAAGCATCTGATTTGAGCTTTGTGTATCCTAAATTCTCCTTTAGCTTTTCATACGCCTAATTCCTCAATTTTAACCTATTTTTCTTGAAAATACTAACAAACCTTGCATAGCTCCAAATAATGATAACATTGGGTAATTACATAATAAAACAAGGATAAACAAAGGTAAGTGAGGGTCTAAAATAATTCATTTTAGGGACTCATCATCATGCTATTTCAAAACGAGCATGTAGAACACTCTCATTTCAAGCTGTAACTCGAAAACTCTCTCTAGTTTTTCTCTCCTCTTGGTCCCTAACCTCAAATCTCACCCTCCTTCCATTTTATAAGCATCAAAGGACCATAATGGCTTCATGTTCAAAGTGAAAGGCCAAAACTTATTCACGGCATTCCAATCTTGGAGAGGGTTCTTCACAAAACCCTCCTCCTAAACATGTTTGGAAAGCTTCAACCGAAGGAAGGGTTCGGTTCATCTCACTAGAAGTTCAATTTTGCTATAACGATGATATATCTAAACAGAGTATTTTTTTTGGTAATATTGTTCCTATCAAGTTTTTGGAAGACAATTTCTCAATGTTTGTTGATAAAGTTAGGAATATTGGTTAGGAATCCATGTTGTCTTTACATGAGCCTGTGTATATAAAAATTGGTCAGGGAGTTTTACTCCAACCTTGTGCCGTCATCACCTGGATGCATGACCTACTCAACAGTACGGGGTAAAACAATTTTGTTAAATGATAGGACATTTTCTAAAGTATTGTCCTACCAACAATACCTTATTCCCTATCTTCCTAAAGCAATTTGGCCTACTAACTATGATTGGTTTAATCCACAGGAAGCCCTCAAGCTTGTTACCAAAAATCCCCATATACTTGGGATTTCCAAACCAGAAGCTAAAGAGCTCACGGTTGTTTTTAGGATTCTTCATCGTATTATCACCTACAATATCTCACCTAGATAGGGAGGGCAAGACGCGGTGGCCCTTGGGGATATTTTTGTAATGTTCTATCTATGGCATAGACACGACATCAACCCGCCCTCCATTATTGTCCAGCACATGGAAGAAAATCTTAAATTCCAAAAAGGGTGCCTACCATTTTCCCAGATGCTCACGAAATTCTTCTCACACTTCAACATTCCTAGAGCTAGTATACTGGGTACAACACCTACACATGATGACATATACACTGAGGCCACCGTACATTGTATGCATTTTACTTGAGATGATAAGCCATTGATCTAAAGAAAACCTAACCAGCAGGTTGGGGGGGCTTGTAGACGAAGTGGAGGAAGCCATGGAGGAAGAATCAACAATTGGGAAACAACATTTCCTTAAGGCTCACATGGATGCTCATAAGGGTAGGGCATATTCAGCTAATCCCATCTTACATCGCTTGGACAAGATTAAGCTGGGAATGACGAAGCATATGGTTGCTTTGGAGGAAAGCACGCGCATGCACTTTGACACTATGCAGCAAGCACAAGAGGCTCACATGACCCACGTTAACTCTAGTCTCGTAGCCATTCTTGACGACCTTCGCTGCAACCAGTAGGAAACCTCCTTTCTTTTTTGTTGAGGGAAAAAAGGGGAGAGAAATGTATTATTGGTGTTTGCTTGTTGCGCTGACTGCCACTTGACACTTTACACTTGCTTACTTGTTTTTGATATGTATGCTTCTTTTGGGATATGACTGTGTTGTTTGCATAATTTTGTTGACCTGATGCATCATCTTGTTTTGATGATTGTGGCATAAATGTTGTAATGCTTGTTAAGCATGGTACATGCTTATGAGAAACAAACATTTTTGTGGGAACCGTTGTGCTTAGATGATCATTCATGATATGTTTGATGGATATTAATTGACTCTTTTGCTTGATTGCTTGACTTTTGATGAAGCTTATTTACTGTCGAGTCATACTGGACATACAGCTCATTTGTTGGACATTATGCTTGTGTTGGATATATTGATTGTCATTTTGGGAAATACTGTTGAATTGATGGATATACAACTCTTTGAAATTATGCATGATGATAAAACTCAAGGTTGAATCTCTTTTTACCATGCATAAATTGCATATAGTAAGGGGGAGGCATGTTTTTCAAAAAATTTAAAACAAGTATGCATATTTTGAGGGGGAGCTTTTTAAGAAAAATCTTACAAAGAACACTAATGGTTTGCCATCATCAAAAATGGGGAGAATGTTAACCTTAGTGGCTAAGGTATCCCAATCCAATCGATTTTGATGATAACAATGCATTAGTGACCCTCAGGTTAACTAATCTATTTACTCAAGTTCAGTTTAAGAAAACTGGTCAATACCAAAGCAAGCATAAGGATCAAATGAACCATTGATGAAGTAATGAGCAAAATTCATGGCTAGAGTCTAAACGTGGAATACCCAAAGCATAACCATCCAGAGCTTATATGAAGACTTATTTGTGTTTACATGTATGTTGGGTTGTTTGTGAGGTAGGAAATGTCTTGTAACTCTTGTGCATCTGATGTGTGTAAGAATACCTTGCAAGAGGAGAGCAATGCATCTGCATGTAGTTCATATTAGTATAGATCATCAAAACTGAATTTTCACATGCATACCGAGTCATGCTAGTGCATAAGATGTCCAAACGAGCTTTCAAACTTGGTTTTCTAAACAAGAAATCTTAAAACCTCATTAGGACAAGCCTAAACTATCATTAGAATCAATATAATTCATATGCACTTGTCCTAGCATGGGCTACTTTATTTAGAGACTCATTATTGTGAAAAATAGGGGATTCGTCAACTAGGGGATTGCATTCATCAACTAAAAATTCTAGTAGCCTAAGTTGTGGTTCTACCCAAGTGATTCATCAACGAATGGATAACATTCATCGACTAGTGAGGCTGACCCATCGACCCATCGACGAACGAGCTTGGCTTGTTGACAAAAAATTCCACTAGCTAAAACATGACTCTCAGCCCAGGTGAGTCATCGACAAAAGAAGGAGACTTGTTGATGAATCCATGGTATTCATCGACGATTAATAGTGAGCAAACCCGTAATAAATGAGCTTCAAAAGGCTATTTTTTTCTTTTCCTTGCATCAATAAATGTCCAACGGCTAGATATCGTCTAGCTCATCCCCTTGCTCATAAATACCAACCATTTGCATTTATTAAATAGATTGATTGAATATTGGTTGTTGATAAAATTAATTGGTGCATTCATTCTAGGTTTATTGTTGTTCAAAGTTCTCTTGCTCTTCATTCTTGTTATACATCACTTGCTGAAAGAGAGTAGTGTGAGGTTTTATTTGTATTATCAGCTTAAGAAGGAGCATCTCTTGTAATCTCTACATTTGCTTTTGATTCATTGTGGACTTGAAGGTTCTTGGTGAGCCACTTGAAAGGAGGTTTTTGGTGAACTCCTTGGTTTCAGCTTTGGGTGAGCAGCTGGGTTTGGTACCTGATTTATAAAGACTTCTCCATCTTGATAAGAGATCGTTTTGTGGATTTTTCAATTGTTGAGTTGGTTTCAAGGCATGGACATAGGCTAGGTGTCAAACCACATCAATATCTTGGTGTCAAGCTTTTCTTTCTCTCTCTCTCTCTCTCTCTCTCTCTCTCTCTCTCTCTCTCTCTCTCTCTCTCTCACACTTATTTGCTTGTGATTATTTACTTTGAAATTTATTGTGATAAAATTCACTTTTATCTTGCCAAGGTATTTTATTTTTGTAGAAAATATTATCATTTTCAAAATGTATCTATTCACCCCCCCCTTTAGACGTACTCTTTGGCTAACAAGTGGTATCAAAGCTAGTTGATTGACTTTTAGAGTAATTTCTAAAGCGTAAAGATCAAATGGCGGATACAATTGAGGTACGTGTTAGCTAGGGACAACCCATTGATCATCCACCAAAATTCAGTGGGAGCAACTACTCGACATAGAAAAATCGTATGACAATTTTCATCTAATCATATGACTTGAAAATGTGGCGAGTAATCACCAAGGGAGATTATGAATTCAAAAATGACAAAGGTGAGCTCAAACAATTTGAGGAGTTGTCAGATGCTGAGTTAAGGTTAGTTCAACTAAATTTCAAAACAAAAAATTTCCTTTATTGTGCTGTGAGTGATGAAGAATATGGCCATATTTGTGGATGCGACATTGTAAAAGAAATTTGGGACAAGCTTCAAGTAACGTATGAAGGTACGTCACAAGTTAAGAAATCTAAAATTTATATTAGTTAAAGAATATGAAATGTTTAAAACAGAAGAAGGGCAATCAATTACTTCCATGTTTACCTATTTTACACATATAAAAAAGTGGTTTAAAAGCACCTGGTAGGGATTATTCCATGGAAGATAATGTTCAGAAAGTCCTTCGTTCATTACTGGAATCATGACATGCAAAGTCAACAACCATTGAAGAAGCAAAGGACCTATCAAATGTCACACTTGATGAGCTCATTGGATCACTCAAGACTTACGAGACCGAAAAGAAAAATGCAACAATTGAAGCTGAAAAGCCCAAAAGACATTGAGGATCGCCTTAAAGGCAGCAAGTCAAAAAGAAGTAGCGGTGGAAGAAGAGAGTGAGAATGAAGATGAAGTGGCTCTCCTTACAAGAAGATTTAGAAAATTCTTATTGAACAAGAGGTCTGGTAAGCAAACGGAAAAAGGAGAATCCATCATGAGGTGCTATAATTGCAAGAAAGCTAGACATAGGATGGCTGATTGTTCACAATTAAAAAATAAAGGCAATAATCAGCAAGGAGACAAGAAGTACAAAGCCATGAATGCAACTAGATGGGGTGAACTCGACGAACTTTCCACCGATGGAGAAAATGAAGAGGAAGTTGCAAACTTCTGTTTCATAGAGGATGAGCAAGAAGAGGTAAGTTCCAACGATAAATATTTTCCTTCTTATGATGAATTGAAAGAAGATTGTAGGAAACTTTATGATGAGTTAATTGCTTCTAAAATTAAAAATAGACATCTTGACGAAGCTTACTCAAAATGCAAGAAAAAAAAGATATATCTTTTTTCTACTTTAAAAGAAGAAAATGCATCTCTCAAAATGAAAAATGAAGAGCTTGTTACAAATTCTCAAAATGATCATGAGTTTATTCAAAAAGGAAGTTAAAGATTTGAAAAGTCAAATTTTTGAGACTCTTAAAGAAAACATGACTTTAAAAAATAAAATTGAGGATCAAAGTAATATCATTCATAAGTTTACCAATGGAAAAGAAATTTTTGAAAAATTACTTAGAGTTCAAAGAATTAGGATTTTCAAAGAAGGTTTAGGTTATGGTTTATCGTCATCTAAATCTATTGTTTTTGCAAATCTTTGTGTCAAGAGAAGTTCTTTACCAAGTAAAAACATAGCACCCAAACCAAACCCTTTGCATGTAAGTAAAATTTATTTGTACTATGAAAGAAAGGGTCATGTATGCTTCACTTGTCCTTTTAAAGGAAACAGAGGGAAAAAAAAAGAAGTATGTATGGGTGATCAAGAACATTAACCCCCTAGGACCAAAACAAATCTTCTAACTCTATTTGCAAGTTTGCTTGAAGACCTCTTCGATGAAGAACAAGTGGTTCCTTAACAGCGAGTGTTCAAGGCACATGACAGGAGACGCCAGAAAATTTGTCTCTCTAACCTAAAAGAAAGAAGGGTTCGTGACTTTCAGGGACAATGCCAAAGGAAAAATCATAGGTAAAGGTAAAATTGATAACACATCTCTTTCAATTGATAATGTTGCACTTGTTGACACACTAAAGCACAACTTGTTATGTAATAACCCCAAAAAAAAATGTGTAGAATAATAATAATAGTTATTTAGTTAGTATAAAAAAGAAGTGTTTCTTTGTTAGGATCCTTGATTCCATGTTTAATGCCTAAGAAAGACTTTGTCTAAGTGAGTTCTCAGAGACCATTGCGGCTCAGTCACTCGTTAGAGGTCAGCCTGGTCAAAATGGAATTTCATAAGATAAACAAGGTAGACACTGTTTCTATATGTAAATAAGTACATAAAATAATGTTTTGACTGACATAATTTGTAGAAATATATAATAATAATAATAATAATAATAATAATAATAATAATAATAATAATAATAATAATAATAATAATATAGATATCCTATGCGGGGCCCACAAGATCGTGTGGGCCCCACATGAGTCCCGAAGCCGTGTGGAAGTCCACATGAGTCTCAAAACTGTGTAGGCCTCATAAAACCATATGAGAACTATTGGAGTTACATAGGACCCACTTGACTCTCAAAGTTGTGTGGGGCCCACAAGACCATGTGGGGCCCACAAAAGTTTTTGAAATTCTAACTTAATTCTTTTTTTTTTCAAGAAAAAAAACTAAAACATAGTTTAAAAATAATAACAATGATAATAATAATGATTTTAAAAAATTTTAATTAATTAATTGATTAATTAAGTAAATTAATTAAAAATTAATTAAATGAGAGTGTCGGCAAGCACTCTCATTTCCCCCACATGATCCTCATCCCCATTGCCATCTCATACTTAACACATACCTAGCCAATCCCATGCCCATTCTTTAATTTTAAAAACACTATAATTTCACCCCTTTCCCTCACAAATTCCATTTTTTCCCCAAAATTTTCCTATAAATAGGAAGCTCTCAATCTTCATTTTTCACAAAAAATTTTCAAAGGAAAAGAAGGATTAGTGAGTGAAAGAATTAGTGGTGGAGAGAATTTTTGTTATAAGTAAATTCTCACTCACCCACTCTTTCCAATCTCATTTTTAGAGATATTTATTGTGTTCGTAGCACAAGGTAAAGGAAGAGGTGAGTAAATTTGATTATGTTATATTTTTATTTAAAATTTATACCCGAGTTTATTTGTAAGTAAATTTCGATTATGTTAGTCAGTTTCATAAAATTCTCCTGAGTTTATTTATACGCATATTTAATTATATTAGTTTTATCCTTAATATACTTACATTTATTTTTGAGTTAAGAAATGTTCTAAACTCCCTCGAGTATTTTACATCATTAATTTCTATTCAAGAAAATAATTTTTTTCACAAAAATTGTGTGGCATGAGTTTATTTATACGTTGCATATTTCACAAAAATATGAGTAATGATTACAAGGGTTAATTTTTAACGATGCGTATTGCATGAAAATATGAATAAAAATGAGATTTTTATGATATTTTTTTAATTGTACAAATTATATAATAAAAATATTTTTAAAGCCCCTTATGGCTCAGATGATACAGAAAATTACGAATGCTCGATACCGTAGCATAAAGTTTAAACGGATCAGAGTGCGCCCACAATGTTTATAGAGTGGTTATGTATGTTAGTGGATTTTTCAGTAGTGCACACCTAGTTTTGGACCAGAACTTAATAAAGAAAGTCTCACTTAATGAGTATGTACGTTAATTTAGTTTGGTCAGCTAGCCAGTTAAGTCCAGTCTTCAGACCGCACAACCCAGTCATGTGGGTAAACATGACTTACAGCTAACAGGCCTAAGGGTGGATTTTACAATATATGTTTATACATATTTAATTACGTGTACAGAGTTACTAATGATTTGAAGGAAAAGTATATATTTATATGAAAAAGGAGCATTCTTGTGCCTAAATGATGATTTAAAGGAAACGTATAAGGAAAATTATATGTATAAAATTAAATATTTTTACAGTTTTAAAATTAAAAGTTTAATTTAACAGTCACAGTATATGGTTATTAAATTTTACTGTTATAGTTGATGGTAAAAGTTTTATGCAAAAATTTTTAAATTTACATTTATTTTAGAAGCAGTTTTGAAGTTATATTAAATATTGTTTTACGAAATTTTAAAAACTCATTTTGGCCACACACTAATAATAATCTTATTTACTTACTGAGCATTGTCTCACCCTAATCATATTTTACATTTCAGATAACTCTGAAGGGCATATAAGAAATTAGGCATAGCAAGCATGCGGGTGGGGATAGAAAAATAAAGTTTGATTAGAAATATTAGTATGATGTCAATGCTTGTGTAATTTCTTTTCTTTTGGAAAAAATGACTGTAATACGGTTAATTAGCGCTCTAGTTTACTAATAATTGAGTTTTTTTTATTTTCTCTTTAAATCAATGGTAAAAAGTAAATATCTCAGATCCTTCGGGGTTAAGGTATTACATTTGGTGTCAGAGTAATAGGTTATAGGTTCCTGTAGACTTTAAGAAATAATTTTACCAGAGCATAGGCATAAACCATGATGTGGGTAAGATTGGGTACACTAGGATGTTTTTTTTTTGCCTATAACTTTGATTAAACTTTAAAGATAAGGTTATGATTTTAAAATAACTCTAGTCCTTTCCCTCAGAATGGACCCGAATAACAACAATGTGAGTGTTGAAGGAAACGAGAACAATGTGGGGACTTGCAATGGAGAAGACATCAATGCTACTACAGTGTTGTGTGATATGGCATAAGTCATGGCGGAATTTCTACGGAACTCCAAGGAACGGGATGCTCCACCAACCTATGAAGGTTGTACGGTGGAACAATTCAATCGAATGCACCCATCGACTTTTGAGGGAAAAGTTGATCCAATTGCTGCAGAAGATTGGATGCTATCAATGGAAGAAATACTAAGAGTTCTTCATTGCACGGACAAACAAAAGGTGCTATATGTTGCCTATAAAATGACTGGTGAGGCCAAATGCTGGTGGAACTTAAAAAAGTTACTCCTAGAGGAAGCAACAAAATCTAACAATCCTTACGTGGGAGTGTTTTAAGGAAGTCTTCTTTGAACGATGTTTCCCTAAAACCACCAGAGATGCCAAGGCTAGGGAGTTTTTGGAGTTAAAATAGGGAAACATAAGCGTACAACAATATGCTGTAAAATTCATTGAATTATCCCCGTTTGCATCATATTTGGTTTCGGATGAATCAAAGAAAGCCCAAAAATTTGAAAAAGGCTTGAACTCAAAGATTTATGAAATGGTAATAGTATTCAAGCTCAAAGACTTCTCCAAATTGGTAAACAAAGCAATGAAGGTAGAAGAAAGTCTACAAAGGAGTGCAGAAATATTTGACCTGAGAAAGAGGCCCATGTCACAAGGGTTTCACTCTGGTAGAAATCAAGGACCTTGGAAAAGGAGCAACAACAACAACAACAACAACAACAATAAATTAGGGCAAGGGCAAGCAGCAAGAAATCCAAATAATGCACAAAGCACCCATTGTCCAAAATACAACAAAATACATAGGGGTGAGTGTCGGGCCGGATTAGTGGTCTATTATTGGTGTGGTAAACCTGGTCACATGCGACTAGAATGCCCACAAAACAACTCCTACAACATAAATCAACAAAGAGGAGGCAACCAGACACCTCGAAAAAATAATCAACAAAACACCGCTCAGGCGCGTGTTTATGCCGTCACTCCAGGAGATGTAGAAAATACTAATGATGTGGTGACATGTATTATTCTCATATTCTCCAAGAAAGCAGTAGTATTATTTGATTCTGGAGCCACACACTCTTTTATATCTACATCTTATGTTAAAATATGTGGGGTAGAGACTCAACCATTAGAAACTGAGTTATCTGTGGTTACACCAATAGGAACCTTGGTAGTATGTAAAAAAATACTTAAAGGTTACCCAATTTGTGTTAAGGAAAGAATACTTCTGGATAACTTGGTAGTATTTATTATACATGGGTTTGACGTAATTCTTGAGATGGACTGGCTAACTTCTAGCTATGCTAGTATAAATTTCTATAATAAGGAGGTAGTATTTAGACCTCATGGAGAGCAAGAATACAAGTTCAATGAAACTCGTGTATGCCCTTCACCACAAATATTGTTGGCTACCCAGGCAAAAGGATTACTCTTGAATGGATGTCAGGGGTACCTAGCATGCGTGGTGGAGGCACCAAGGGAAGAATTAAAGCTTGAGGATATCCCAATAGTAAGGGAACTCTCGGATGTATTCCCTGAAGATTTACCTGGGCTACCTCCTGACCGCGAAATCGAGTTTGTTATCGACCTACTACAAAGGACAACACCAATATCCAAAGCTCCAAACAGAATGACACTGGTAGAATTAAAAGAACTGAAGGAAAAATTACATGAGTTGGTGGACAAAAGATTCATTAGACCCAGCGTGTCACCATGGGGAATACCGGTACTATTCGTTAAAAAGAAAGACAGATCGATGAGAATGTGTATTATTTATCGAGAAATAAATAAAGTAACAATTAAGAACAAGTACCCAATACCTCGCATAGATGACTTGTTTTATCAACTCCAAGGAACACAAGTCTTCTCTAAAATTGACCTCCGATCAGGGTACCATCAAATGAAAATCAAATCAGAAGATGTTCCAAAGCTTGCATTCTGAACGAGATATGATCACTATGAATTCTTAGTCATACCATTTGGATTGACCAATGCTCCTGCTACATTTATGGACCTTATAAACAGGGTCTTTCATGAATATCTAGATCAATTTGTGGTGGTCTTCATTGATGATATTTTTATTTATTCAAAAAGACCCTAGGAACATGAGAACCATTTGAGGCTAGTACTCAAAGTACTAAGAGAAAAGAAACTATATGCCAAACTTAAGAAATGTGAGTTTTGGCTAGAAATAGTTGCATTCTTAGGGCACATGATATCTAAGGATGGTATTTTTGTGGACCCAAGTAAAATAGAGGCAGTAGTAGATTGGGCGAGACCATAGAATATTTATGAGATCAAGAGTTTCTTAGGTCTAGCAGGATATTATTGTCGATTTGTGGAGTGGTTTTCTAAAATATCTGGTCCTCTGACGAGATTGACAAGAAAGAATGTGAAGTATGAGTGGACTGACGAATGTGAGCAAAGTTTTCAAGAATTAAAGCAACGACTCATCACTGCCCCGGTGCTGACAATTCCATTAGGAAAAGATGATTTTGTGATTTACAGTGATGCATCTCAAAAAGAGCTCAGGTGTGTATTAATGTAATAGGGGAAGGTCATTGTATATGCTTCTCAACAACTCAAGGAGTACGAGAAGAATTATCCAACACATGGTTTGGAACTGGCAGCTGTGGTATTCGTACTAAAGATCTAGAGACACTATCTGTATGGTGAAAGGTGTGAGATTTTCACAGACCATAAAAGTCTCAAGTACTTCTTCATGCAAAAGGAATTAAACATGAGATAGAGAAGATGGTTAGAATTAATCAAAGATTATGATTGCACCATCAACTACCACTCGGGAAAAGCCAACGTGGTACTAAATGCATTAAGCCGAAAGTCATTGAATGCTTCAGTATCAGCAATGGTGACCCAACATCAAATCATGATGGACCTAGAAAGATTTGGTGTGGAAATAGTGGAGGGAAATCATTAAGCTCTCATTGCGAATCTGGTAATCCAACAAAGCTTACTAGAAAAGATTAAGGCTGCACAGATGGAAGATGTAGAGCTAGTGAAGATTATGGGTAAGGTACAGAGTGGACTGAAGGGAGACTTTAACATCTCTGATGGAGTTTTGAGATTCCAAACTAGATTGTGTGTGCCCAATGACAAAGATATCAAAAGAACAATCTTGGAAGAAGCTCATCGATCACTTTATACAATGCATCCGGGAAGCTTGAAGATGTATTGAGAGTTGAGAGAGTCTTTTTGGTGGAATAACATGAAAAAGGAGATTGCACAATTTGTGGAACAGTGCCTTACTTGTCATCAAGTAAAGGATAAACATCAGAGACCAGCAGGACCACTGCAACCACTCCACATTCCTGATTTGAAATGGGAGCACATCTCCATGGATTTTGTAATTAGGTTACCTCTAGCACTCCATGGAAAGAACGACATCTAGGTGGTTGTTAATCATTTAACAAAGACCACTCACTTTATTCCAATCAAAGTTAACTACTCTATGACCAAGCTTGCAGAGTTGTATGTTCAAGAGATAGTTAGACTATATGGCGTGCCCATGTCTATCGTATCAGATCGAGATCCACGATTCACATCACAATTCTGGAAGAGTTTGTAAAGAGCTTTGGGATCATGACTTACTTTCAGCGTGACATTTCATCCTCAAACTAATGGACAATCGGAGAGAACCATTCAGATATTGGAGGATATGTTGAGAGCTTGTGTACTAGATTTCAAAGGAAGTTGGATTCAATATCTGCCATTAGTTGAGTTCGCCTATAACAACAGTTATCAGTCCAGCATAAAGATGGCACCATATGAAGCGTTATATGGCCAAAAGTGCCGATCCCCATTATATTGGGATGAAGTTGGGGAATGACAAATTTTAGGTCCCGAGATTATACAAAGGACCTCTGAAAAAATTAAGCTCATCCGAGACAAAAAAAAAATGCTCAATGTCGGCAAAGGAGCTATGCAAATACCCATCAGCATGAGTTGGAATTTGAAGTTGGGGATAATATATTTTTAAAAGTCGCTCCAATGAAAAAAATCATGAGGTTTAGGAAGAAGGGCAAACTAAGCCCCATGTATATTAGACCATTCAAGGTATTGGAGAAGATTGGTCCAGTCGCTTACATCATTGCCTTACCTCCTGCACTATTGAGAATTCATGATGTATTCTATGTCTCAATGTTAAAGAAGTACATTCCAAACCCTTCTCATGTGATAAGTTATAAGTCGTTAAAAGTTAGTGACACTCTATCATATGAAGAAGTACCAATCCAGATTTTAGAAAAGAAGGATCAGGAGTTATGCACAAAGAAGATTTCATTGGTAAAAGTGCTCTGGCACAACCATGACATTGAGAAAGCATCATGGGCACTAGAAGCATAAATACACCAAAAATACTCACATCTTTTTGACGATAGTAGGATCGGATAAAAGCACAACATTATACAAGGTATTCATTTTAATTTTAGTAAATTTCGAGAAAGAAATTTTTATAAGGAGGGGAGGATGTAATAACCCAAAAAAAAATGTGTATAATAATAATAGTTATTTAGTTAGTATCAAAATGAAAGTGTTTCACTGTTAGGATCCTTGATTCCATATTTGATGCCTAAGAAATACCTTATCTAAGCGAGTGCTCAGAGACCATTGCGACTCAGTCGCTCCTTGGAGGTCGGCCTGATTAAAATGGAATTTCATAGGATAAACAGGGTCGACTCTGTTTGTATATGTAAATAAGTACATAAAACAATGTTTTGACTGACATAATTTGTAGAAATATATGATAAAATAATAATAATATAAGTATCCTATGGCGGGTCCACAAGACCGTGTGGGGTCCACATGAGTCCCGAAAGCCGTGTGGGGGTCCACATGAGTCTCAAAACTGTGTAGGGCTGATAAGATCGTATGAGAACTATTGGAGTTACGTAGGACCCACTTGAGTCTCAAAATTGTGTGGGGCCCATATGAGTTTTCGAAATTTGAACTTAATTCTTTTTTTTTTTTAGAAAAAAAAAACTAAAACATAGCTTAAAAATAATATCAATGATAATAATAACGATTTTTAAAAAATAAAAATAATTAATTAATTAAGTAAATTAATTAAAAAATAATTAAATGGGAGTGTCGGCAAGCACTCCCATTTCTCCCACATGATCCTCATCTCCATCTTATACTTAACTCATACCTAACACATCCCATGCTCATTCTTTAATTTAAAAAAAAAAATTATAATTTCACCCCTCCCCACACTTTTACAAATTCCATTTTTTTCCCAAATTTTTCCTATAAATAGGAAACTCTTAACCTTCATTTTTCACAAAAAAATTTCAAACAAAGAGAAGGATTAGTGAGTGAAGGAATTAGTGGTGGAGAGAGAATTTTTGTTATAAGTAAATTCTCACTCGCCCACTCTTTTCGATCTCATTTTTGGAGATATTCATTGTGTTCGTAGCACAAGATAAAGGAAGAGGTAATTAAATTTGATTATGTTAGATTTTTATTTAAACTTTATACATGGGTTTATTTGTAAGTAAATTTCAATTATGTTAGTTAGTTTCATAAAACTCTTCTGAGTTTATTTTTATGCATATTTAATTATACTAGTTTTATCTTTAATATACTTGCATTTATTTTTGAGTTAAGAAATGTTCTAAATTCCCTTGAGTATTTTATGTCATTAATTTCTATTCAAGAAAATAATTTTTTTCACGAAAATTGTGTGGCATGAGTTTATTTATACATTGCATATTTCACGAAAATATGAGTAAAGATTACATTAGTTGGTTTTTTACGATGCGTATTGCACGAAAATATGAATAAAAATGAGATTTTCATGATATTATTTTAATTGTACAAATTATATAATAAAAATATTTTTAAAACCTCTTATGGCTTAGATGATACAGAAAATTACGAATGCTCGGTACCGTAACTTAAAGTTTAAATGGATCAGAGTGCACCCACACTGTTTACAGAGTGATTATGTATGTTAGTGGATTTCTCCTGAGTGTACATCTGGTTCCGTACCAGGACTTAATAAGGAAAATCTCACTTAATGAGTATGTACATTGATTTAGTTTGGTCGACTAGCCAGTTAAGTCTAGTCTTCGTACCGTACAACCCAGTCATGGGGTTAAACCTGACTTATGGCTAACAAACCTAAGGGTGGTTTTTACAATATATGTTTATACATATTTAATTACGTGTACACAGTTATTGATGATTTGAAGGAAAAGTATATGTTTATATGAAAAAGAGGCATTCTTGTGACTAAATGATGATCTAAAAGAAACGTATAAGGAAAAGTGTATATATATATATATATATATATATATATATATATATATATATATGTATATAATTAAATATTTTTACGGTTTTAAAATTAAAAGTTTAATTTAACAGTCACAGTATATGGTTATTAAATTTTACTGTTATAGCTGATGGTAAAAGTTTTATGCAAAATTTTTTAAATTTACATTTATTTTAGAAGTTGTTTTGAAGTTATAGTATTAAATATTATTTTACGAAATTTTAAAAGCTCATTTTGGCCACACACTTATAATAATCTTATTTACTTACTGAGCGTTGCCTCACCCCAATCATATTTTACATTTTAGATAACTCTGAATGGCATATCAGAAATCAGGCATAACAAGCATGCGGGTGGGGATAGAAAAATAAAGTTTGATTAGAAATATTAGTATGATGTCAATGCTTGTGTAATTTCTTTTCTTTTGGAAAAAAATAATTGTAATACGGTTAATTAGTGCTCTAATTTAATAATAATTGAGTTTATTTACTTCCATTGTAAATCAATGGTAAAAAGTAAATATCTCAGATCCTTCGGGGTCAGGGTATTACATGTTAAGTATCAGTCAGTTATGTAATAGGAGACTTAATGTCATATTTCAGTCCACCCAATGCCTGATAAATGATTTAAATGGAAAAAAAATACTAGTAGGATAGCGTGAGTCCAACATATACACTGTTAAGTTTAATGATATTAAATCTTGTGACATTAGATGTTTGGCTGCAACAAATGAAAGTAGTTGGTTATGGCATAGGAGGCTTGGTCATGCTAGCATGGATTTATTGCATAGATTATCTTCTAAAGAACTAGTTAATGGCTTAGCAAAGGATAACTATGTCAAGGACAAAGTTTGTGATGCATGTCAATATGGAAAACAAATTAAGTCACCATTCAAAACCAAAAAGATGATGTCCACGACTAGACCCTTAGAGTTAATACATCTTGATTTATTTGGGCGTAATGACATTGCAAGCATTAGTGGAAAATTGTATGCATTTGTAATTGTTGATGATTTCTTTAAATTTTCTTGGGTTATCTCTCTTGCAAACAAAAGCAATACTTGCAATGCTTTCATTCATTTTTGTGGGAAAGTTCAAAATGAAAAAGGATGTGCCCATTGTTCACATTAGGTGTGATAGGGGAAGAGAATTTAGAAACAAAGATATAGAATATTTCTACAATGAAAATAGTTATTCACACAACTTCTCCACACCAAAAAACTCCACAACAAAATGGAGTATTTGAAAGAAAGAACTGAACACTTCAGGAAATGACTAGAACAATGCTAAACGAACATAGTCTCCTAAAATACTTTTGGGCAAAAGTTGTAAACATGACATGCTATGTTAGTAATCGTGTAATAAAATAGGAAAAACTCCCCTATGAAATATGGAAAGGTAGGAAACCAAATATTTCACACTTCAAGGTCTTTGGATGTAAATGTTTCATTCTTAATGATAGAGACCATTTGGCTAAACTTGACCTAAAATTTGACGAAGGGATCTTTGAAAACAAAGGTGTAGTCCCAAGAGGGGCGAAAATTGGGTTTTAAAAATTTCTTTTTACTTCCTTAAATGAATTCTTAACCTCTTTTAATTTTTTAAAGACTTTAATCCACAACCACACAATTAAAGTAAACAATCAAACAAAACTCAATCAAACAAAATATATTCAATCAATCAAGATGCAGCACTTTTAATTGATTCAGATTTGTTGTATGTAGCCCTGAGTATATGATTTATATTCAAGCCCTATAGTGAATGTGAATTTGAACCAAGCCCTGTATATATGAAATTGTTCCTTTAATGCAAACCACAACTCAATTCTCAAACAACTCAAAATTTAAATAAACTCCTTAGTTAATTTGTCTTTGGGTGTTAACCGACCAACGTACTTCCTTTTGAGGTTTCCACAAAGTTTTGATCAACCAACATACTCTCTTTCGGTTTCCACAATCCCAAATCAAAATTAAAATTTATGTTTATTTAACTTCCAAATTACATAGTTCGTATAATTAAGAAAATTAAATCATCCACACAGTTTATATGTGCTTAATGTAAAGAGAGTAAGGGAAAGAGAGAGTGAGACCAATTTTTTACGAGGTTCGGCTTATCCCCAGCCTACATCCTCGCCTTTGGAAAACCACCAAAGGATTCACTAAACCAATTCCTTTGTACAACACCGTTACACACTCCTTCAGTAGGCTAGAGCCTGCCTCTCCAAGTGATATCCCCTCACTTGGTCACTCCTTCAATAGGCTAGAGCTACACCTCTCTAAGCGATACCCCACGATTAGCCAATGATCCAAACAATCCTTAGAGTCGTCAATCTACAAGAAAATCAAAAATAATTTCCGTGTACAAGGAACACTCTCTAAAAAGTGCAGGTTAGTACAAGTTTAGCACTACATACTTCAGTGTAAAATATCAATATGAAATAGAATGAAGCTCAAGTGTAGAATTCACCAAATTCCTTTCTTAAATGAATATCAGCAGTAGGAATAGATTGGGAAGATCAGTTCTTTTAGAAATTCAGCAATATCAACTTGCAAGAGATGTGAGCAAGAGAGAATAGCCAGTTTTCAAAATAGTTTATAGAAGATTTTTCAATTCCTTGGCTCTTGGTTATGATTTGATTTGCAAAACCATGTATTTATAAGCTTTCAAAAGTGTTTTCGTGTTGCCAAGGTTTACTTGGAGTATTTCCCAAGTTTTTAGAAATTTTGGGGCACAAGCAACTAATATTTAAACTTTAAAACATTTAAAACTTTTGACCATTAACAGTGTTTAGTCTTCTGAGGTATCGAGTTCAGATGATTGAAGTTCCTTAATGCTTTGAAAATATTGAACTGGACATAGAGTCAGACATCTAAAGTTGGGGTTTAGACTTCTGAAGTCCTAAGTTCAGACAACTGAAGTCAGGATTAGTTTTCTGATATGTTTCTGCTTGTTTATGAGTTTCACCAATAAATCTTCAGACGACTGAACTTAATCTTCGGTCTTCTAAAGTAATTCTTCAGACAACTGAGCTTAAACTTTAGCCTTCTGAAGTTAACTCTTCAGTCTTTTGGGCAGTGAGTTCCATCTTCTAAACAATTCATTTTCTGGTTTTTTATTGTTAGCTTCCAAAATTTATTTTGCTCTCTTTCTTTGCTCTTTTATAAAACATTTTTCGAAGTTTTAAAATAGATCTCTAAGTCCATGTATTACCCCTAAAAGAGCTTCAAAATATTTCAAATGATACTTAAACATTAAAGTACTTACATAAAGACTTCTAAAATTTTTCACATTCTAGGTACTTGTGTCTTCATGCTTTATCTTTCTTTGAGCTCTCTTGCTTTGCTTTTGCTTTTCTTTGACTCTTTTGCTTTGCTTTTCTTTGGCTCCTTTTTGCTTTGCTTTTCTTTGGCTCTCAATAAATCATCCATGTCCTCATTTTCTTTAAGCTTTAATACATCATCTTTAAAACCATGCTTTTGATTCTTTAAGCTTCATTTAATCCTTGTGAGCACTTTGACCTTACTCTCATTTTCTTTAAGCTTTAATCTATCATCTTTAAAACCATGATTTTGATTCTTTAAGCTTCATTTGATCCTTGTGAGCACTTTGACCTTGCTTTCACATATGTGAGCCCTGAAATAACATCACTTAACCAAATATGTTAAGTTCCACTTGTTTATTAGCATCAAAGCAAGATTTTAAGCCTTGTAAGGCCAACAATATTCCTAGGGATCTTCTTAGGGATATTCTTATGAACTAAAAACCTTATAGAGTCTTTAACAAAAGAACCCAAACTATTCAGGAGTCAAAACATGTAGTTTTTGATGAATTAAACCCTTTTGCACCCAAAGCAATAGTTGACTTAGAAGATGTGAATTTAGGTGTAATCCCGAAAGGGGGGGTGAATTGGGTATTTTTAAAATTTTAGGTCTTTAAGTCCTAATTTTAAAGAACACAACCACACAAGCACAAGCTAGGAGATATACAGTTTAGTATTACACAACCTAGCAAACTCAAGTTATGAATCAGTCAAACAATCAGTATTACCCAATCACTCTCAAATGCAATAAATATTTAAGACACACGCAATGGTAAAATGTGAAATAAATATTCAAATGCAAGCAAAAATAAAATGAGATAAGGGAAGAGACATGCAAACTCCAATTTTTACGAGGTTCGGCCAAACCTGGCCTATGTCCTTGCCTTAAGAAAACTACCCAAGGATTCAACTATTGTGCTCCTTAAACTAGGACGGAGCTTCCTGTTACAATCTGCTTCTTCCACCTGAGGTGAAGCTACCACTTACAACTTGTTACTTCCACATGAGGCGTAGCTACCTCTTACCCCCTCCTGGTTCACAATCTGAGCCGTAAGTGCAATAGATGAATAAAATTTCTGAATACACTCAGATGCTTCACAACAAGCTAATGAGTACAATGAAATCCTAAACACACTCACAAGATTTAACTTGAAGCTCAAGAGAGAATGTGTTTTATCAATAAAATTTTTATAATAAAAGAGTATATGATCTTTGTATGAAAATATGTATAATGAGTTGCATTAAAGATATTAACCCAATGCAATATTTCTCCAAAGAATGATTTTTTCAAACGATGTGTGTTGGAGAATCTAGGGTTTGCTTTCAAATAGATATTTAAAAAATTTGAGAATAAAATATCTTTGAGTAGAAAATATGTAAGTGAATGCTTCAAAGATTAAATCCCTAACAAGAAACTTTTTCCCAAAAGATATTTTTCACACAATGAATATATGAAAAACTAGGGTTCTTCCTCTCAAAAAAAATTTAAAATAAAAGAGATGGAGAGGAGATAAACTTTGAAGATAAAGATTGAATGTGTAGAGACCCAAAAAAAAATAATAACAATGAAAATGATAAAGGAAAAGGAAAAAAGAAAAGAAAGAGAAAGAAAAGAAGGGGAAAAGAAATTTAAAAAGGGCATTAGCAGGGACTCATCGATGAACAAATTGTCTTCCTCGACGAATGTCCATCTTGGTCTCATCGATGAGTACACGTGTCTCATCGACGAGGAGATAATGAGAGCAGAGAATTTCAAATCATTAAGGATTAGTCGACGAACCCATTATCTTTGTCGATGAACGCCCTTCTGTGACTCATTGACGAGTACACATATCTCGTCGACGAGGACATGTGGACAACTATCTATCTATATATATAAATATATATGCTAAAATCAAATTTCCAATGAGAATTTTCACTCTCCTTCATTCTCTCTCTCTAGGTTACGAATCCTCCCCCTTCTATCTTCGATTTCGACTCTATTTTAGCCCATTTCAACGATCAGGAACTGCCATGATGATCTAGGGGTGATTCTTTGCAAGTTGATTGGAGTGAATTGTTGATTTGGAGTCCTTAGGCACCACTCCAAAATCAAAGTAAGTGAGTTATTTTAGGATTTAAATGATTATTTGGAATATGGGGACCTAGGAAATGTGTTAGATGATAAATATACTGGGCTTGAGTTGATTGAACTAGGGATAATGCGATTTCAGGGTTTGGAGTTCTAAACACCATGGGCATGTTTTAGGGCTTTTCAACAGGCTTCTCAGGAAACAAGGAGATAGATTAAGTTATGTATTTTTAGAAAATTAATTGTTGAATATAAAGTATTTGATTCAGAAATTTATATATGATTTAGTATAGTTTTTAGGAATACTGATGTTGAACTGAGGAAACCTTGAAAACAGATTTAATATTACTTTGTCAGCAAAATATGTTTTCCCGAGCTAGATAATTTATTACAGAGTAGTACTCACTTGTGTGTGGCATGAGTATAAATTTTACTGTAAATAATGGTATGTCATAATATTTTATGAATTCACAATACAAACATTATTCGACGATAGTTTTTAGAAAAACTATAAATAGTACAGAAATTATATTTTCAGTATGTTATGATATTCAGCTGGAAAATGCCATGATATTTAACCGGCGCAAGTGTTGTGACTAGATATATTTATAACATATATTCAGAAATATTATTATTATGATAGATTTTACACAAAATCATGAAATGGTATTATATAGCTACATATGAAATATACTACATGATAGCAGAACCTTGATGGACTACGTATGTTATGAGCCCGGTACTATAACTAGCTAGTCAGATAAGATAGTGTAACTCCTGTGTGTTGACCTGAGAAGTGTTGTGGAGAGTAGGATGGGTGGACCAAGTTGGTGTTAGCTGACAGTGCAACCACACTATTCAGAAAGTGTTGGGTCGGAGGTCGATTAGCCCCAAAGTGTTGTGGAGAGTAGGATACCCACTGTGTGCTGACCCGAGAAGAGTTGTAGAGAGTAGGATAGAAAAAATTATAGTAGAATTTTTGGGATGTTACAATTGTGGTATTAGAGGCTAGGTTGCTAGGTTCTGCAGATTTTAGTGCATAGCAGAAACAATACTAGAGTATAGGAATAAATCTTGGAGAGGATAGTAAATGGGGTAGATTAGGATTTTAGTTAGTCAATGTTAGGAAGTTAAGATGAGAATTTAGGGTTTTGTTCCACAGTCTAGAAGTAAGATTTCCGTAGTGGTTTCTGTGTCTTTCCTAAGGTGACAATTTCAGGAAAGCCATAGTAAACTATTGTCGAGTTGTGTTTCTAAATTGCTAGACTGAATCTTAAATTGATAATAAGGATGTTAGGTTAATTGATGATATGAGATTTTAGTTAGATAAATATATTAGTTATGTTATAAAGATAGGGTCCTTGGATTATGTTCATTTTCTTTTCAGGATGGACCTTAGCGGTAGCAGTAATCATGCTAGTGGTGATGATGGTGCAGGGCCCTCTAGTATGGGTGGTGGCGATTCAGATACAGTTTTGCGCAGTGTAGCTCAGCAGGTTATGGCTGAGATTGCACAAAGCTCTAAGGAGCAGGGAGGCCTATCAGAAGACCAGGGCTGCACTATAGACTGTACTACGTTGCACCGATGAGCAAAGAGTATTATATGCCACCTTTAGACTAATAGGGAAGGATGAGCATTGGTGGTTGGCTATGAGACTCTTGGAGGAGCAAAGACCGATACCTGTAGCTCTAACATGGAGCCGATTTAAAGAGATGTTCTTTGATCGATATTTTACTGCCACCACTAGAGAAGCAAAAGTGGAGGAATTCTTGAATTTGACCCAAAGGCATCTAACAGTTCAGCAACACGCGACAAAATTTATTTAACTATCCCACTTTACCTCGTACATCATTCTTGATGAGGCAAATAAGGTAACAAAATTTGAGAGAGGTCTAAGGCAAGCAATCTATGAATAGGTGGTAGTTTTGAAGGTGCAGAATTTCACCGAGCTGGTGGATAAAGACGCTATGGCAGAGGCGAGTAAGCAGAGGGGTACTGAGGTGTAAGGGTAGAGGAAGAGACCCACACCTCTTGGATTTCAGGTGGATTCTAGCCGAGGCCCATGGAGGAGAGGTGGAAACCATGGGGGTCAGAGGCAGGAGATAGGGAGCCGCAAGATGCAAGGCTAGCAGACTTATCTCGTTTGTCCTAGTTGTGGTAAAAGACATATGGGGGAGTGTTGAGTGGGGAAAAATGTCTGCTATTAGTGTGGTAAATCGGGATATTTAGCACGAGATTGTCGTGCATAGCGGAGTAATGCTCCTGCTCCCAGACCATTCTGAGGAAATATCCAAGCACCCTAAGGTGGTTAGTAGAAAAATACTGTGCAGGTGTGGGTCTACACACTGACACCAAGAGATGCTGAGGCAGCTGCCGATGTGGTGACAAGTACATTTATTACACTCTCAATTAAAGCTATTGTTTTATTTGATTCAGGTGCCACACACTCTTTTATGTCTGTGGGGTATATCTAGTTGTGTGGGGTAGAAACTCATTTTTTTAGATATCGAGTTATCAGTAGCCACATCGACAAGATCAGTAGTGAGGTGTCAAAGGGTGCTCAGAGGTTATCCAGTAGATGTTTAGGGGAGAGTATTATTAGCTGACCTATTAGTGTTAAACATGCATGGATTTGATATAATTTTTGGAATGGACTGGTTAGCTACTAATAATGCCAGCATCGACTGTCATCTGAAAGAGGTGATATTTAGATCTCCTAGAGAGTAGAAGTTCAAATTTGTGGGGTCGCTGTGTTCTTCACCACAGTTAGTGTCAGTCATTCAAGCGAAAAGGCTACTCTTGGACGGTTGTTAGGAGTATATATCCTGTGTAAAGGAAGCGCAAGAGAAAGAATTGAAACTTTCCAATATTCCAGTGGTGAAGGAATTTTCAGATGTCTTTCCAAAGGAGCTACCTGGATTGCCTCCCGATCGTGAGATTGACTTTGCTATTGATTTACTTCCATGGATGACACTGATTTCTAAAGCTCCTTACAGAATGACTCCAGCAGAGTTGAGAGAGTTAAAAGATCAATTGTTGGAATAGTTAGATAAAGGGTTTATCAGACCCAGTGTATCACCTTGGGGAGTGCCAATTCTGTTCGTAAAGAAGAAAGACAGGATAATAAGGATGTGTATAGACTATAGAGAAATAAATAAAGTAACTATTAAGAACAAGTATCCTCTTCCCTATATTGATGACTTGTTCGATCAACTCCAGGGTACACGGGTTTATTCAAAGTTTGATCTACGCTTTAGGTACCATTAAGTGAAGGTCAAGGCAAAGGATATCTCCAAGACAACGTTTCAAACTTAGTATGGCCACTAAGAGTTTTTGGTCATGCCATTCGGACTGACGAATGCTCCTACTATATTTATGGATATGATGAACATAGACTTCCATCAGTATACGGATCAATTCGTAGTGGTTTTCATTGATGATATACTAGTCTATTCGAGTAGTTTCGAGGAGCGTGAGACACATTTAAGGTAGATACTACAGATACTTAGAGAAAAGAGAATAGATGCCAAATTTAAGAAGTGTGAATTCTGGTTAGAGAAAGTTACATTCATTGGGCATGTGATATCCGGGGATGGAATCTCTGTTGATTCCAGCAAGATAGATGCAGTGATGAATTGGGTGGCACCAAAGAATGTTCAGGAGATCAGAAATTTCTTGGGACTGGAAGGATATTTTTGCCGGTTTGTAGAGGGATTTTCTAGACTAACAGGGCATCAAACATGCCTAATTAGGAAGAATGCTAAGTTTGAATGGAATGATGATTGTGAGCAAAGCTTTCAGGAGTTGAAATAGTGACTAGTCACCACACCAATTTTGACCATTCCATCGGGGGATGGACAGTTTGTGATCTATAGTGACGCATCCCTGAAAGGGTTTTGGGTGTGTATTGATGCAATAAGGAAAAGTGGTCTCATACACTTCTCGGCAACTCAAGGTGTAACGACCTCAAAATTTATACCATCTATATATATATATATATATATATATTTACATATGAACTTTTCTGATACCCCTTGCTATAAAGCTCAGGCCTCGAAAGGCACCAGGATAATCTTGTATACAATAATCATACCTACGTAGTAGAAACTTAAGGCATACAACCGTAAATACCATAAAATACCAGGAATCTTTATCTCTAAACCATAGCTATATAATACATCTCTCTCCAAAAATATATATCCCAAAAACACAACACCCTGTACAAACTTACCCTATAACCAGGGTAACCAAGTAAAATCTCTATCCGCGAGCCTGATCAGCTCGCCTAGCTAGCTCACTTGAAAAATGTTAAAGTCATGGGGTAAGTCGACGCTCAATAAGTGGAAATATGCTATTACTAGTGTGTGGCAACTAAGTTACATATACTTTAAATAACATCTGAGCTGTAATAAATGATAAATCTGTAAAGCATATCTTGCATTTTTCGTAATTTAAAATATAACTATATGATCTGAGTTTTCTACTTTTCATACTGCTAATATCATACTATATTTATCAAATACTATAATAATGTATACATATACATAACTATGCTTTATCTCTGGAACTCTGTATGTCATGATTTGACCCCTCATGACAGGGTTGTGCGGCCGATAGGCGGGGCTTAATCTGGTCGGCCCTCTAAATAGGACATTATACTCTACACTACCTCAGTCTGGCCAAATTGCACACTCTCCTAGGTGCGAGACTAGTTGCTACCTCGTCAAACCGGCTCCCTCAACCCAACGAACTGGAGAGCTGCAAACTCTCCGAGCATGGTTGACGGTACCCACACACTATCTGAGATATGTGGTTGCACTCTATCTGTATTAGAAACGGTACCGTGCTCTGTATTCTGTATCTGTATTTGTCTGTAATCTTTTCACAGGGATCTGATACTATATATATATATATATATATATATATATATATATATATATATATACACACACATGTATACTCTTTTACTGTTTTCATCATGTTTCCAAAATAACCATAACACTATATTTCTATAATGTAAATACTGTAATATCTGTATAACTGTAACATCTTAACGCTATGCTGTATAATCTGTCTATATACTCTGAGTGTTATGGCATTTAGGAAAACATGACATACTGTAAATACTGTATAAACTGATATGTATAAAAATTGTAATATACTGATCTGGATAAACATCTATAATAAATTGTTATGATATATACTGTGATAAACATCAATCTTTAACTATAAATACTATATAATATGACATGCTGTAAAAAGCTATATAGGTTCTATATCAAATAAATATCTACTCAGGCCACACGAGCTTTGGAAACTTTTATTCTATAAATGCTAGATAATAAACTAGTATATATAAAATCTCTACTGATATCGTAAAACTCCTATAATAGCATATTTCCCTTACCTAGTTTCTTAAAAGCCCCTACTAAACTCTGGCTCTACACCCGTAGGGTTCTTCACCCAACATCCTGAAAATGACATCCCCCAAAACAAAACATCAGTATTTTCCTGCATACAACATTTCCTATAACTACAAGGAAAGCATATTCTAAATAAAACACCTCATGCTGAATTTGGGATGAATTTCAAACAACTTCCACCGACGATCCACTTCGACAAACTTGCAGAGAACTTCGCCAGGAGCACCGTCATGGCTTGAGATCGTCGATCCGGCAAGAGACGGGGTCGGGATCGAAGAGAGAATGAAAAGGGTGCATTTTAGAGAGAGAGAGAGAGAGAGAGTGAGGGTTTGCATAGAAAAATCCATCAAAAATCCGTGTTTTTACTATTTATAGAGTCGGATTCGTTGACAAGACACGTCACCTCGTCGACGAGTTCTGAACAAAGTTTGTTGACGAACCATCTTTTCCCGTCGACAAATTTTAGACATTATAAAACCCCCTCTTGGTATTTTCTCATCAAAGAGGCATGCCTTCGTCGACGAGGCCCCCTTATACGCTCGTCGACGAACTCCCTATGTTCGTCAAGGAGGCCCTGTGTAAATCTTACATGTTATTACATTCTCACCTCCTTATAAAATTTCATCCTTGAAATTTACTATCTGTATCATCATCTATCATCCTATAAAGGCAAATGGTCTACTTATTTTATTACTTACCCTCACTTATGGCAGAGAATGCCCGTGGTTACATCTATGTTCTGGGAGATTACACACATAAAACTAGAATACTATCTACTAGCTAAATCATTACATGTACTTGATTATGCGCCAAAACTGCGTAATTGGACGTTTAACCCGAGCTTTACGGTTTATATTTTTAATTAAATGTATAAAATTATCCAATATTTTAATAAAATGCCAAAATCATCATTCTTGAACTTTATTGCACTATTTATGAGAATTTGGTAATTTTTTGTCGCAGGAAAATTCCCAAGAATCAAAACCGACACCTGTTTGTATTTTATGCATAACTTTTTCGTCCGAACTCCGATTGAGACGATTCAAATTTTTGGAGAAAGAGGAAAGGATTATATACAACGTTCATGTTTTGAGTTTTGTGAGATATGGGCTTCAAAAGAGTCAAATTTGCGATGAATATAGAATGAAAAAAATGAAAAAATATAGCAATTCGGGTTTCCTATTCGGGTCTAGGGCTTTCCCCCCCTATCCTATTTAACCCTTCTCTTTCTCTTCCTGCGTAGGCAGCCCCCATGGCTCCCCATTCTCCTCTTCTTCTTCTTCTTCTTCTTCTTCTTCTTCTTCTTCTTCTTCTTCTTCTTCTTTAGTTTGTTTTTTTTGTTCTTTTCAACTCTGCTTCTCTCCCCTTGTCTCTCTTCCTTCCCTTTGTCTTTCCTCCCTCACTCTCCCCCTTTCCTCTGTTTTTCTTGGCATCCTCTGCCCTCTTGCAGTACGGCCAGCCTCCTCCACCATCTTCAGCAGTCCCCAAGCACAGCAAAACACTAGCCGACTCCATAGCAGGACCACCAAAGCGCAGTAGCAACTTCTCCAGTACAGCAGCAACTTCACGGTTCCGTGGATTTGTTTCTCTCTCTCTCTTTTCCTTTCTTTCTTTCTTTTATTTACTTTTCTTTGAATCTTGGAATATTGAAGAAAGTTTAGTTTTTTTTTAATGTTATTGGAGTTTTCTTTCTTTTTGTTTAAGTTGAGTAATGTTGGGTATTTCATTATTGTTAAATTATTCTCTTTGTTTATCTAATTGATAGTTATTTTAATTTCGCATTCTTAATTAAATTCAGATATTTTTTTTGTCGAAATTCGATTTAGTTGGGGTTTATGATTAGTAAAGGTTGTGTTTTTATTGTGTTCCGTTATTGTTTACGTTTTTTAAATTTCCGTTGAATTCATGTTTGCATTTAAATTGTGAGTCTTGATTTGATTTCTTAATTGTGCTAAAGGTTCGATTTTTAGTAGGTTCGGTTTTTTTTTTAGTATGTGTCTAGTTTAGTTTCCATTGTGTGTTTTTAATTCCATGTTCTAGGTTGCCATTTTTAATTAACGCGTGTCCCAGTGTTTCCTTAAGTAGACTAGGGTTTTCATTATTGTTATTTTAATTCCATGTTTAAAGTTTCCATTTTTAGTTAGTATGATCTAGTGTTTCCTTAAGTAGACTAGGGTTTTCATTATTGTTATTTAATTCCGTGCGTGATAGTTTTAGGACTTTAATTTGTGTTTTCATTTAAGTCTCCACAATCTTGAAAACCCGAATCTGAACTGAGTTCAGTACCTTTTTAATTTCGATTGGAAGAAAGTAAAATCTGAGATTAAAACACATTCCCTGAGGAGACGATCTAGCCCTTGAGCTTAATATTACACGATAGAACTCCTATACTTGGGATAGCTTTCGAGCTGCTCATTTTTCGAGTGAGTCAGTACCTGCAAAAGAAACTTTATCTAACTAGTTATACTTTACCTACTATCACCAACTTCTTGGAATAACTGTGGGTACCTTTGTCTAATCTGCTCAGTGAGTTCCCAAGAAGCTTCCTCTATATCATGATTTTTTCCATAAAACTTTTACTAACTGAATCTCTTTATTCGCAGTGTTTGAGTCTTGTTATCTAAGATCTGAATTGGCACTTCTTCATAAGCTAAAGATTCTTTAAGCTCTATCTCTGCATAGCTGTTTATATGGGATAGGTCTGGAAACGTATTTCCTTAACATAGCAACATGAAATACGTCATGAATTCTAGCCAGAGCTAGTGGCAAAGCTAGCCTATAGGCAACTGACCCTATTCTTTCTAGAATCTCGAAAGGGCCAATATACCTAGGGCTCAACTTGCCCTTTTTGCCAAACCTCATAATTCCTTTCAAAGGAGCTATTTTCAAAAATACTCGATCTCCCATATCAAACTCTAACACTTGGCGGCGAGTTTCTACATAGCTTTTCTGCCGACTCTGCGCAATGTTGATTCTTTCTTTAATTAGTCGGACCTTATCACATGTCTGTTGTACAATATCTGGACCCAACACTCGCCTTTCACCTACTTCATCCTAGAAAAGAGGATAACAACATCTCCTACCATACAATGCTTCGTAAGGTGCCATGTCGATACTAGTCTGATAACTGTTATTATAAGCAAACTTGACTAACGACATAAACTGGGTCCAACTACCCCAAAAATCAAGCACGCAAGCACGAAGCATATCTTCTAAAGTCTAGATTGTCCTCTCGGTCTGACCATCTGCCTGAGGGTGGAAAGCAGTGCTAAATGCTAACTGTGTACCTATAGCCTTCTGAAAACTCTTCCAAAATCGTGAAGTGAACTAGGGATCTCAGTTCGAAACTATGGATACTGGTACTCCATGGATAAGAACTATCTCCTGAACATAAATCTCCACCAACTTGTCCATGGAATAACTAACTTTAATATGGATGAAATGAGCGGTCTTCGTCAGACGATCGACAATCGCCCAAATCACATTTAACCCCTGTCGCACCAGTGGTAACCCTGTAATGAAATCCATTGAAACATGATCCCATTTCCACTCTGGAATGAATAATGGCTGCAACTGTCCTACTGGTGTCTGGTGCTCAACCTTAATCTTCTGAAAATTCAAGCACTGCTGTACAAACTTAGCTATCTCCCTCTTCATTCCACTCCACCATAAATACTCTCGTAGATCCCTATACATTTTAGTGCTACCTAGATGTACAGTGTATAGGGATCTGTGAGCCTCCTCCAATATAATTTTCCTAATCTCGGTATCTGCAGGAATATAGAGCCTAGTACGAAAACGCAGGGCTCCATCATCTGATATATTAAATTCCTCACCCTGACCATCTCGTACTCTTGCCATTACTTCTGCCAATTCCTCATCATCACCTTGAGTTGTTTTAATCCTTTCGTATAATGTAGGCTGAACTACTAGACTGGCAATGACTGCCTAAGGACTTTCCTATATTAACTCTATACTGAGCCGCTCCAAATCTACCAAAATTGAGTGCTGAATTTCCATAGTTGCTAGTATGGGTCCTATTGATTTCTTGCTCGGAGCATCAACTACCACATTCGCTTTCCCTAGGTGGTAACTAATGGTGCAGTCGTAATCTTTAATGAGTTCAAACCACCTTCTTTGCCTCATATTTAGTTCTTTAATGAGTTCAAGCCACCTTCTTTCCCACGTTATCTCCACGGGTACTGTCCTCTGCTGCTTTAAGAGTTTCACCGCCGACCACCATCTCTCGGCCTCTCTAGTCAGTTTATATGTAGCGAATAGTATCCTCTGCTCCTCTGAACACTACAGTACTGCAAACACTTTCTCTATCTCCTATACCCAATTTTCAGTGACTATAGGATTAGTTTCTCTTGAGAAAGCCAGAGGATTCATCTTAATGAATTTCTCGATTAAGCTACCATGGCTTGCCGACAGACCACCCTGTTCCCTTGAGCTCCTGGCAATTTTGGCCATGACTTGCTGTGCTACGCTACACAAAACTGCATCTGAATCTCCACCCATAGCGCATGAGGGTTTAGCACCCTCATTTCCACTAACATGGGCATTACTACCACCAGGGACCATCCTGTAAAAAAAATAACTTAACTTAGAATGCTATCGCCATAACATATTATCCAACTAGTACTATATTTCCTTAATTAATTTATCACTCCCAATCTTAATTCAAGGTTCAATCTTGCAACCTAAATACCCAACCCGACGATAGTTTACCATGACTTTCCTGAAATCGTCCCCCCAGGAAAATCACACAAACCACCACGAAAATCCTGCATCTAAACTATAAAATTAGACCTCAAATTCCCTTATCCTATACTCTGGTATTATTACTACTGCATTCTAGAGTCTACATAACCTAGTATCCTAGGCTCTAATACCAAACTTTAACAACTTGCTTATCTAATCATAAAATAAAACATAAAAAGTAAAATAGTCAACCCGAACCCTTGGGTAGCGGGGACACCTGTCATACACAGCAGAACCTAGGCAGCAGTAAATGTAAATCATCAACCTTATTACCACAAAATACATAATACCATAGTTAACAATAATCCAAAACAATGTGTTTATATACAATCTCCCAAAATATCCAAAAATACCAAAAGTATTTCCTAGGATCCTACAACAAAACCATTGATCCTAGTTCAAACTTACCCTCCTAATGGGGTGGTACAACAGGCTTAATGGTGGCCACAACCCGTCAGTCCTTCTAGATTTCCTAATAATTATTTAAGTTCGAGGGTGAGACACTTCTCAGTAAGAGAAAATAAACTAAATACAACTGTGTGGAAACATGAATATTTAATGATAATATAGATATATAGTATATTCTTCATACGAGAAAACATTAATCATTTAATAACTGCATAAACGTATACCTTCATGTTTTTTAATAAATCATACTAATCATAATTGTCTGGTATAGCTAATAATACTGAAAACATACCCAGGATGAATAGCTAGCAGATGTCATGTATTACCCCCCATGACGGATTGTGCAGCCTAAAGGCGGGACCCGACAATGCCTGGTCGACCACTACCGAGTCAAAAATTTCTGTAAGTACGATGGGTCTGCCATAACCTGGTCCGGACTACCAGGTGAACGTCTACAACTCTACACTAAAAGTCACATCGACTATCCATCTCTCACCCCCTCGTGGGGTGGTTAGTACCAATCTGAACATAGATATCTGATATATATAGCTATGGTACTATGCTCCTGAAACTGAACTAAACTAACATCCGAGTTCTAATAACACATAATACATGATAATATAGCTTTTAACATAAATGGATTGATAGCATTTTCTATAATTTTATAAATACGACCCTACGCCGAACATTTCATAAATACGGCCTTGCACTGAAATCATACGTAAAACATGGCCTTGCGTCGGCTATCAATCACAGCCTTGCGCCAAATATCTCATACATATCATTTTGAATAAATAAATCGATTATCATGTATTTTCAAAATCATAATGTACTGTATCATTTCATAGTTCCTGAAAACATGCTTTACTCATAAAATTTTCCATAACATAATACTTATCATGTAAAATAATATTCATGCCACACATTGCTGAGTAAAATCATACATTTCATTCTAAAATCGTATTTTCTGTATAACAACAGTATTTTCCCAAATGTGCATTTTCTCAATAATATTCAAATATAATACATGCTTCCTTGAAAATTAATTTGTTCATAAAAAATAATAATTTGCATGAAAATTAATTGCTTTAGTTTATTCCCTTACCTAACACTAGAAAGAAACCCCCCAAAAATTTCACTCGTCCTGCACCCACAGGGTTCCCTGTTCAACACCCTGAATTCAACAACTCTCAAAACTAAACTTTAGTATTTTCACATGAATATCATTTCCTATAACTATAAAAAGACCAAATTTGTCATAAAAAGTCTTACCTCAACTTAGGGATGAATTTCAACTCGCTTCCACCAATGATTCACTCTAACAAATTTGGAAAGAACTTCCCTAGGAGCGTTGTGGTGGCCTTAAATCATTGATCCGATGAACAACGAAGCCAAAATCGAAGAGAGAGGAGAGAGAAATCGTAGGGAGGAGAGAGTGTAATGACCCAAAGAATAATGGTATTTAAATAATAAGAAGGAGGAAACTGGAAACAGTAAAAGAAGGAGGCCTCGTCGACAAGGGTTCTTCAGGATCTCGTCGACGAAGTTCCGTCTCATTGACGAGAAGATACCGAGAGAGGATTTTTGGACGTCTGAAATTCATTGACGATGGTGCAGGTTCATCGACAAACTTTCTATAGGGCTCGTCGATGAGGTCACGTGGCTCGTCGATGATGGTTGCAATATAAATAGCTGAAACTTAGATTTTTACATCGACAATTCATACAAATTCACTCCCTTTCTCTCTCCTGCGGCTCCACCTCCATCTCTCTTTGATTTCGGCTCCGTCGTTTTCCAGATCGATGATCTGAGGCCACCACGATGCTTTTGGGGAAGTTCTCCCTAAGTCTGCCGGAGCGAATTGTCGGTGGGATGAAGTTGGATTTCATCCCAAATTTAGGAAAAAACCTTTTTGTTAGAATTTGACTTTCCACCAGTTGTAGGAAATGTTATAGACGTAGAAATAGAAATATTTTGTTCTGGGATATATGGTTTCCAGGATGTTGAGTAAAGAACCTTGCGGGTGCAGGACCTGTCATAGTAGGGGGATTTTAGCAAGAATCAGGTAAGGGAAATATGCTATGCTAGGCTATACGAGTATGATTTCAGTATAAAATTATATATATTCTACCATATTATTATTCACAATAGAAATTTATATAGTTTATCAAGTATGTTTAATATGTTTTAAAATTACTGTGTGGCTTGAGAATATAGATTTAGTACAGAAACATGTTTTGCAGTATTTTCCAGAGTTATGTTTTATAGAATATACAAAAAGTGGATATGTTTTATAGTAATTACAGAATACCATGATTATATAGTTGACACAAATACAGTTTACAGAGTACCATGACATACAATTTTACAGTTCATTTCAGAAATACAGTTGATACAAATACAGTTTATTATAGCGTCATGGTTTATACAGTTATTACAAAATCATGGTAAAATTGATAGTTGTATATAGAGATGTATTATATAGTATCAGACCCTGATAGATCATTACAGATTACAAAGCATGGTATCGTAGCTATATAAAATATAGAGTGTAACCACCTATTTAGATAATACGTGGTATAAGTCAATTGTATAGAGCCCACGAGTGGACAGACTCCCCATCAGATATGGGTTGAGTAGGGTTGATCAGACTGACAGAGTATAGTGATTTATCCTAGTTGGCCAACTAGGGTAGATCCTGCCTACGGACCGCACAACCCTGTCATGAGGGGTTAAATCATGACATACAGTTATCCACAAGGAAGTTTTCAATTATTATATGTATATACAATTTTACAGTAACAATGGGTGTACTTATATATAGTAGAAGTATTATGAATGGAAAACCTATAAAAATAGATATTTTAAGCAACATGGGTACAGGTGGTGGCTTTACAAGTTATTTGTACTTGTATTCTCATATTCAGTTATACATGATTATATAGAGACAAATTTTCATAGTAATATAACTCATTTGTCACACACTAGAAATAACATATTTCATCTTACTAAGCGTTGGATCATCCCATTACTTTAACATTTTTCAAGTGATTTAGGTAGGCGAGCAGATCAGGCTCGCAGATAGAGGGGCTTCAGTACCATCCTGTCAGTTGAGTGAGTATTTTTGGGAGTTTTTATGTATAGCCCTAGCTAGTTGAGGGTATTTTGGGAACCAATCATATATGTATATTTTGGGGAACATTTTAGCACTCTGGTATTGTATATATTTATATATGGTTGCATTTATTTGAATTCCACTTCTCGCTGCTTAGGTTGATGATTGGGTTCAATCCAGTTTGGTATCAGAGCATTATAAATTTTATAGTATATATAAAAATAAAAATAAAAAAAAGAACTAGAGAATGAATAGTAGGTTGTTACAGAGAGAAAAAGAGAGATTTCTGCCGATTTTCTGCGTAAAAACTAAGTTTTAGGCTATTTATATTAGGGGCTTCGTTGACGAGCCACGTCACCTCATCGACGAGGTCAAGAGGAAATTCGTCGACGAACTCTCCCCTTCGTCAATGAAATTTAGAGTCACCCAAAATAACCTCTCGGTATCTTCTCATCGACGAGCCACGTCACCTCATCGACGAGGTTAAGAGATAATTCGTCGACGAACTTCCCCTTCCTAGATGAAATTCAAAGTTGCCCAAGCTGCCACGTCGTTGACGAACGCGAAATCTCCTGCCACCTTCCATTTCCCCCTCTCTTTAATATTTAAATACCATTATTCTTTGGGTCATTACACTACTAGCATACCTTGTTCTTCTTTTTCTAATTTCAAAGAAGAGCTCATAGGTGTCCCTAGTATCTTTCCATCTTCCATATTAAACCTTTTGAGTAAGTCTCTAATGTACTTCGATTAATTTATGTAAATTCCATGTTTTGTTTGTTTGATTTGAAATCTTAGGAAGAAATTGATTTCATCCATCATGCTCATCTCAAATTCATTTTTCATAGTACTTGCAAACTCATTGCACAATTCTTCATTTGTTACTCTAAAAATGATATCATCTATGTATACTTGAACTAGGAACATGTTTTCATTCTTCGATTTTATGAATAGTGTTGTGTCTATATTTCCTCTGATAAATCCATTATCTAGTAGAAAACCGTTTAGCCTTTCATACCAAGCTCTAGGAGCTTGCTTTAAACCATACAAGGCTTTAGTTAGTCTATAAACGTATTTTGGATATTTATGGTTTTTAAAACCTGGGGTTTGTTCTACATATACCTCTTCACTTATGTAGCCATTTAAAAATGCGCTTTTGACATCCATTTGATATAGTTTGAAATCCTTAAAAGCAGCATAAGCTAACAACATACAAATGGCTTCCATTCTAACTATAGGTGCAAAGTTTTCCTCAAAGTCTATTCCTTCTTCCTAATTATATCCTTGAGCTACTAGTCTTACCTTATTTCTAACAACTATCCCACGTTCATCTTTCTTGTTCTTATATATCCATTTTGTTCCAATAACTGTCTTATCCTTAGGTCTAGGAACTAATGTCCATACTTTATTTCTCTCAAACTAGTTTAACTCGTCTTGCATGGACATCACCCAAGATTCATCCTCAATTACTTCACTCACATTCTTAGGTTCTTCTTGAGATAGGAATGCACGATGACTAATCATATTTCTAAGTGAGGAATGTGTGGCTACTCCACGTGATGGTTCACCTATTATTTGATCAATGGGGTGATTCTTTATGTACTTCCATTCTCTAGGTAGTTCAATAACCTCAATTTCAATCTGATTATTTTTAGCTAATGGTTTTTTTAATTTTATTTCTCTTATCTAAATCATTTTCAATAGACAGTTTTTCAAATTCCTTATTAATCTGAATTTCATCCTCATCAATTTTTTGATCAAATGGATTAGATTCATCGAATGCAACGTGAATGGATTCTACAATAGTTAATGTTCGTTTATTATATACCCTATAGGCTTTACTATCTAAGACATATCCTAGAAAAATACCTTCATCTGATTTCACATCAAACTTTCCTAAGTGTTCATTGTCTCTAAGAAAAAAGCATTTACAGATAAAGACATGAAAATACGAGATTTTTGGTCTATGGTCATTCCACAATTCATAAGGAGTCTTATTTAGAGATGGTCTAATCAAAACTCTAGTTAGAACACAGCAGGCGGCATTCACTGCATCAGCCCAGAAGTACTTAGGTAACTTATGTTCATTAAGCATAGTTCTGGGCATTTCTTGTATAGACCTATTCTTTCTTTCAACTACTCCATTCTATTGAGGTGTTCTAGGAGTTGAAAAGTTATGAGATATTCCTAATGAATCACAATATTCTTCTATATCTTGATTTTTAAATTCTTTACCCTTGTCACTCCGGATATTTTTGATTGTATATCCTTTTGCATTTTGAATTTTCTTGCATAATTTAATGAATTGTTCACATGCTTCATCTTTGTGACTTAAAAATAGTATCCATGTATATCTAGAATAATCATCAACTATAACAAATGCATATGATTTTCCTCCTAGACTCAAAATTGGGTTTGGAGCAAATAAATCTAAGTGTAACATTTGAAGTGGCCTACTAGTAGAGATTACTTTTGTTGACCTTATTGGTCACGCCCGGTTTTGATTATGACAAATACTCATTGTATCTAATTAGTGTTTAAAGTTTTGTGCAGGAACTAAAATTGTCAAAGATTGAGATGTGCACAAAGAGGAATTAAAGCTGAAGATCCATTTATCGATTGTATTGTATTTAATTCATTTGAAAAGGGTTTGTAATAGTAAATAGGTCTTTGGTTTGTAATAAGCTCACAAACATCACATGCATGATAATACGTAAGCTCAAACCAACCATAATGAAAAATGACCTTAAAAAGACACCGGACTTTTTCGGTGTCTTTAAATTGGACAAAAGTGACCTTAGGACACTCACCTTTGCACTTGCATGTATTAGGAACTTGAATAAGGTGAATGTGTATAGAAATTGGATCGAAATGCACACATTGTGCACTTTCAGTCGACCGGCCAAGGCAGTTCATTTTCCCCGGTCAACCAAAACAGGTCTGGGTCAACAGTTAACCAAGGTCCTGGTCGACCGAACCTATGTAGTTTAAAATCCCCCGATCGACTGAAAACCCTTGAGGTCAACAATTTGACCATCTGGTCAACCGAGCCAATTTTGTACTCTGACTACCTAGTCGATCGAGGTCCTCGGGAAAAATCCCAACGGTCTGGTCGACCGAACCAGCCAGTTCAAAATGGCCCGATCGACTAAATCTTGGAGAAATGGAAAATCGCCCACTTTTGGTCGACCGAGCCTTTAGTTCAAAAACATCGTGGTTGATCGAACCATATGAGATTTAGTCGACCAAAACTGTTCTGGTCGACCGGACCTCTTGGGTTGCGCTGATTTTTACCGCAGTTAAATATTTTTTAAACAGGGTTAAAATAATTGAAATGTCATTAAACTTTCCTAATAATACCCATTAGGTCCCTAACAGTCATATCTCTTTCCATGTCTATATATATGAGATCATTTGTGCAAATTAGGGTGTGATTAGCCACTTTGATTAGGAGAAATTCTCTAAAATTTCCAAATCCTATAATACTCATTCCTAAGCCCCAACCACTCATACTTACCTTCTCTTATTGCTCAAAATCTCTGTAAGTTGATTGAGTGCTTGATTAGAAAGGTTTGCTCTCCCATTTTGATTAGATTGATTTGATTTTTTACGGGAGCTAAACCTAAGTGTTCTTAGGGGACTTTATTAATAAGTCTCTCCTAAGAAGACTTATATAAAACTTCTAAGTATTACATATTCATTGCAATATCTTAAGAAGTTTGTATTTGTTTTTGGATTGCAAAAATTTGTCAAACATTTTCAAATATCTATTGTGCCTTTATCTTGAAAAATATTTGAAGAGATATTTGTTTATGAGATAGTGATCTTTGTTGCAATATTCATTCACTCATATATTATTTGCTGAATACAAAGATTACACATCTTTTGCAAACCAAGCATATACATTATTTTATATTTACATGCTTGAGACATCCTGCTGATTGGAATATTTGAGACTTGATATCTTTGTGTAAGCTATTAGATTGAGCACATATTGCGATACATAGATTATATTAGTTGACACTCTCACGTACTCATTACACTGATTGCAAATATTTTGAGAGCTGAAATATTGGACCACACTGAGCTTACATATTATATCATTTGTGGTGTATGTAATTGCGCGTATTTGGGTACATATCTGCTTTACACGAAAGCAAAATCACTGTACCATTTGATTGTAATACACATTTGTTGTATTTCTAAGCATGGGCCTGAAGAGGGAGACTAGCCCTGGAATAGTCCCGGATTGGCTTACACCCGGTTAGGAAAGCTAGGTGCGCCATCCTGTTAAGGCGTGTAGGTTAAGGTCAGCCTCGCTAATTGACCTGGTTAAGGTTGAAGTCAGCCCTGTGCTAATTAACCTAGTTGTAATCGGTGTCTCTCCACCCTTAAGTGAGCTATTAGTGGAATCCTCGGGCTTGCGAGTTAGAGGCGGGGACGTAGGCATAGTTGGCCGAACCTCGATAACATATCATGTGTTTGTGTATATTGTTGCATTTTATATTTACCGCACGTGTATGTTATTATGTCAATGATGCGCTTGATTTAAATTTTTGTATATTATATTCATCGGCCTATTTGGAAATGGATAGAAAGACCCTAGGTTGTAATACTCAGCTGACATCTAGTTTAACCTAGGAGAAAAGTTTAAAATTCCAATTCACCCCCCCCCCTCTTGGGAATACACCAATTCTAACAGAAATTCTAAGAGCTTCTTGAAACATATTTTTGATGAATATATTTAAAGTATTGTTTAAATCTTTGCAAAATATTCAAAGTCATATTTATTTAAAGATTCGATAATAACAAATTCTTTGATAGTAGGAATATAAATCCGAGCATTATTTAACATTATTTCAAAGGATCTTGTTGTAGAATCTTTCTTAAAGTTATTTAAAAATAAACTCTAAGATTTTCAAAGTTCTTATTTTTAAGAAATTATTTTTTAGGAAATATTGATTAAAGGGTAATTTTGTGAAGCATATCATTCATATAACGATTTCATCATTACATTCATATTGAGCTTCAAGTTTTATCATATGAATATATGTTAGAATTTTCTATTGTACTCACTAGCTTGGTTAGAAGCAACATTCAGTTTTTGCAAAATTGTAACTTCTATATTGTAATCATGGTTTGGGTTGTGAACTAGGTTTAAGGAGAAAGTTGTATCTCTTGTAAGCAGCAGAGTATGAGGAAGTTGTACCTCTTGTCAGCAGCAGATTGTAAGGGAAGCTCCGTCCTGATTAAAGGAGCAGGGATTTAGTGGAATCCTTGAGTGGGTTGCTCAAGGTGAGGATGTAGGCTGGGTTGGCTAAACCTCGTAAAATCGTGTTTGCCTTTTCTCTTCCCTTAACTTTTTAATTTCCTCCTGCATTTCATTGTCAGTTTTTTCCTGTTTGTATGTTGATTAATATTACATGCACTTGATAATTAATTAGGTATAATTGATTTTATTGAGAAAATTATTTGAATTTCAGACCTTTATGATTATTTTGTTAAACGTTGAAATAGGGATTAGGTAGTAAAACAAACTTAAATAATTTTGAAATACCCAATTCACCCCCCCTATTGGGTTAACATCGAAATTCACACATATTCTTAAGGGGAGCCTTTTTAGACTAAACCCAAATTTTTACTCGTGTATTTGTCATCAACAAAAAGGGGGAGAATGTTGACTTTATGAGTCCAATCCCATTTTGATAATGACAAATCACATAGTATCTTACCTGTGCATTGAGCTTTTGAATAGGATCATTACTTAGTACACACGGATGGTAAGGATGCTATGGAAGCCATGAGGACCTTGAAGTGCGTACGGCTTGGCTCAAATCATTGAAGAACAAGTGCAAAAGGTTGAAGATGATTCAGTTTTTCAATTGTACTTTTATTTAGTCTTATCTGTATTTACATGTCTCACAAGATATGATAGGAAGCTCAAAATGACCAATTGACTGACCTTAGGACTTATTTTTTTCATGAAATATTCATATGCACTTTTCCTAAGATGAATTAGCAATTTAGAAGGCTAATAGGGCTGAAAAACAGGAGACCCATCAACTTATGCCTTGGTCTCGTCGATAAGTTCAAGAAGGCTACTCGTCGACTAGTGCACTTTCCTCGTCGATGAGAAAATACCTTGACCATACTGATTTCAGTCAAGCACTCATCGACTAATACCCTGGTCTCATCGATGAGCAAGTGAAGGACACTCGCCAACTAGTGTGCCAACTCGTCGACAAGTTTGTCGAGCAAGCCTGATGCTCCAACGCTCAATGAGAAGATTTTGTTTTAATAAAATATCTTTAAATGATCCAACGGTTAGAAAATAGCTATATGCCGAAAAAGCCTATAAATATCACCCCAAAAATCTAGTTTATACCTTTTGGCCACAATATTATATCACACTAAAATATTTTTGGGCATTTTCTACTCTCATTTGCAACAAACAAGGGTTTTCACTCACATCTCTTGCAAGGCATCTTTGGTTTTGAGGTTTGAAAAAGATATTTATTTTTGGGCATTCTGTAACACCCTAAAAATTCTGCTATATTTTTTTCTATAATAACAATAATTATACTCTGATACTAGAAAACATAATCTGAGTCAACTCGGGCCCAAAGGGGTACCGGGGATAAACTTATCCATACATACATACCAACTATGCGGCGAAAACCATGATGTACTTAACCTTATATACAATACCAAAGTTTTACTGTAACCAAAATACACATATACATCCCAAAAAGAACCATAAATACCCTAGGGTCATACCCCCCAAAATCCATCCTAATTTCAACCCAACTACTTACCCTTCAGCGAGGGTACCACTAGCAGCCTCTTTTATCTCGGAGCTCACTCCTCTTGTCTGTCTAGGTTTCCTAAAATATTTGTATTGCTAGGGTAAGACACCTCTCAGTAAGGGAGATAGACTAATATCAGTGTGTGGCAACATGAGTATTATTGTGTAATAAAAATATATTGTTCGTGATAAACTGTGACGACCTGAATAATAATAATGTAATTTAAATAAAAAGGAAGGGGAAATTATCAGGGCCTCGTCGACGAACATAGGGGATTCATCGACGAAGGTATAAGAGGACCTCGTCGACGAAGACAAGATTCGTCGACAAGAAGATACTGAGAGATGGTTTTGAGGAAGTCTGAAATTCATCGACAAAGGTGCAGGTTCGTCAACGAACTTTCCATAGGACTCGTCGACGAGGTGACGTGTCTCATCGAAGAATCCAGTCCTATAAATATCAAAACCCGATTTTAAACTTCAAAAATTAGGAAATATCTCACCCTCTCTCTCTCTCCCTACGGTTTCTCTCTCTTCTCTCTTCGATTTTGGGCCAAATTTTCGCCGGTTCAACGATCTGAAGCCACCACGATGCTCTTGGGGAAGTTCTCTCCAAATCTGCTAGAACGGATCATTGGTGAAAGCAAGTTGGAATTCATCCCTGAGTTGAGGTAAGGTTTTTTATGCCGAATTTGGTCTTACTATAGTTATAGGAAATGATATACACGTAAAAATACTGAAATTTAGTACTAGGAGTTTCCATTTTTAGGGTATTGATCAAAAATCCTACAGATGTGAATCCAGGAATACATAGGGATTTTTTAGTTGTCAGGTAAGAGAATAAACTAAAGTAGTTATTTTTCCACGCAAATTACCATTATTTCTTAGCAAATTGATTTTCAGAAAAACATGTATTATATATGAATATTATTGAGTAAATGTATATTTGGGAAAAATACTGTTGTATACAGGAATTACAATTTTAGATGGAAAGTATGGTTTAATTCAGCATTGTGGTGCATGAGTATTATTTTCAATTAAATGTATTATGTCATGGCAATTTTACGAATAAACATGTTTTCAAGAATTACGTAATAACGCTGTATATGATGATTTGAAATACATGATAATTGATTTACTTTCAGAATGATATGCATGAAATGTTCGGCACGAGGCTATATTTATGAAATGTTTGGCATGAGGTCGTATTTATGAAATGTTCAACATGAGGCCGTATTTATGAAATATTTGGCACAAGACTGTATTTATGAAATGTTCAGCATGAGGCCGTATTTATGAAATATTTGGCACGAGGCTGTAATTATGAAATGTTTGGCACGAGGCTGTATTTATGAAATGTTCGGCATGAGGCCGTATTTATGAAATGTTGAAAATGCTATAATATCACGTATTATATGTTATCAGAACCCGGATGTTAGTTTAGTTCAATTTCAGGAGCTCAGTACTGTATCTCTATAGATCAGATATCTATGTTCAGACTTGTGCTAACCACCCCACGAGGGGGTGGGAGATGGATAGTCGATGTGGCTTTTAATGTAGAATTGTAGACGTCCACCTGGCAATTCGGACCAAGGTGTGGCGAGCCCATCGTACCTACAGACATTTTTGACTCAGCAGTGGTCGGCTAGCTATTGTCGGGTCTCACCTTCGGGTTGCACAACCCATCATGGGGGTAATATATGATGTTAGCTAGCTATCCATCCTGGGTATGTTTTCAGTATTATCAGATATAATAAACGATTTATGAATGGTATGAGTTACTAGAAAAATATGAAAGTATATGATGATTCAGTATGTTATGACGAATGTTTATAGATATATGAAATGTATTGTATATGTATAACTACATTATATACTCATGTTGCCACACAACTGTATTTAGTTTATTTTTCCTTACTGAGATGTGTCTCACCCCTGAACTTAATTAATTTTTTAGGAGACCATAAGAGACCAGCGGGTCGTGGCCGCCTTGAGTGAGTTAAGCTTCCCTGCTAGAAGGGTAAGCTTTGATCTAGGATCAGGATTTTTTTTGTAAGATCCTAGGTCTATTTTGATGTTTTGGAGATTGTATTCAAATACTATATTTTGGGAATGTAGTAGACTCTAGTATTATGTAATTAATGGTTGATGGACATAATTTATTTTTACTGCTGCTTAGGTTTCCGCTGTTTATGTCAGGCTATCCCTGCTACCCATGGGTTCAGGTTGATGTTAATATTATTTATGTTTATTATGTGATAAGTTAAGCAGGTCATTACAGTTTGGTATCAGAGCCTAGGATACTAGGTTCTATAAACTCTAGAGTGCAACAGTAATAATACCAGAGTATAGGATAAGGGGATTTGAGGTTTGGTTTTGTAGTCTAGATGCAGGACTTTCGTGGTGGTTTGTGTGATTTTCCTGGGGTGACAATTTCAAGAAAGTCATGGTAAACTATCGTCGGGTTGGGTATCTAGGTTGCAGGATTGAGCCTTGAATTAAGATCAGAAGAGATGAATTAATTAGGAGAATATACTATATGAGTTGAGTGATATGTATAGTGAAAGGGTTCTAAGTTAAGTTATTTGTTTTCAGGATGGATCCTGGTGGCAATAGTGCCCACGCTAGTGGAAGTGAGGGTGCTGGGCCCTCAGGCGCTGTGGGTTGTGATTCAGATGTTGTCTTACGCAGCGTGGTACAACAAGTTATGACAGAAATTGCTAGGAGTTCGAAGGAACAGGGTGGTCCTTCGGCAAGCAACGGTAGCTCGATTGAGAAGTTTATTAAGATGAGTCCTCCGGCTTTCTCAGGAGGGGCAGATCCTACAGTCGCTGAAAACTGGGTGCAAGAGATAGAGAAAGTGTTTGCAGTATTGCAGTGTTTAGAAGAGCAGAGGATACTATTTGCCACATTTAAACTGACTGGAGAGGCCGAGAGATGGTGGTCGATGGTGAGATTATTAGAGCAGCAGAGGATCGTACTTGTGGAGATGACGTGTGAGCAGTTTAAAGAAATATTCTTTGACAGGTATTTTCTCGCCTCATCCAGGGAGGCTAAGATTGAGGAGTTCCTGAATCTGAAGCAGGGATAGCTATCAGTGCAGCAGTATGCAGTGAAGAAGGTATGATAGTTTGAAAGAGGTCTGAGGAGGGAAATATATAAGCAAGTTTCGATTCTGAAGTTGCAGGATTTTGCCGAGCTAGTTGATAGGGCCATTATAGCAGAGATTGAAGAGTGGTTGGAGGCTAAGAAGCAGAGACAGAAGAAGAGATCCATACCTTTTGGTTCCCAGCAGGGGATTGGACGTGATTCATGGAAGAGAGGTGGCTACTATAGAGATCAGAGGCAGGAGACCAGGAATCACGATTTTCAGGGTGTACAGCCACCTCCAGTTTGCCTGACTTGTGGGAAGAGGCACCTAGGGGAGTGTCATGCCGGGCGAGGTGTTTGCTATCGATGAGGGGAGCCAAGGCATGTGATGAGGGATTTCCAGGCTCAGACTGGTGCTGCTCCTGCTCTTAGACCTGCTCGAGGAGGCTACCAGGCACTAAGTGGAGGCCAATAGAGGAATATGGCCCCAGCCAGGGTTTTCGTTTTGACGTCGGGTGATGCTGAGGCAGCCGACGACGTGGTGACAGGTATGATTAATATGTTTTCATTTAAAGTTATTGCACTTTTTGATTCTGGTGCCACACACTCATTTGTGTCCTTGGGATGTGTTAAATTATGTGGGGTAGAAACGCAATCATTAGACGTCGAACTCTTGAGTATTGCATATTCATTGCAATATCTTGAGAAATTTGTATTTGTTTTTGGATTGCAAAAACTTGTCAAACATTTTCAAATATCTATTGTGCCTTTATCTTGAAAAATATTTGAAGAGATATTTGTTTATGAGATAGTGATCTTTGTTGCAATATTCATTCACTCATATATTATTTGTTGAATACAAAGATTACACATCTTTTGCAAACCAAGCATATACATTATTTTATATTTACATGCTTAAGACATCGTACTGATTGGAATATTTGAGACTTGATATCTTTGTGTGAGCTATTAGATTGAACACATATTGTGATACAAATATTATATTTGTTGACACTCTCACGTACTCATTACACTGATTGCAAATATTTTGAGAGTTGAAATATTGGACCACACTGAGCTTACATATTATATCATTTGTGGTGTATGTAATTGCGTGTATTTGGGTACATATCTTATTTATACGAAAGAACAATCACTATACCATTTGATTGTAATACACATCTGTTGTATTTCTAAGCATGGGCCTGAAGAGGGAGACTAGCCCTGGAATAGTCCCGGATTGGCTTACACCCAGTTAGGAAAGTTAGGTGCACCATCCTATTAAGGCCTGTAGGTTAAGGTCAACCTCGCTAATTGACCTGGTTAAGGTTGAGGTCAGCCCTGTGCTAATTGACCTGGTTGTAATCGGTGTCACTCCACCCTTAAGTGAGCTATTAGTGGAATCCTTGGGCTTGCGAGCTAGAGGCGGGGACGTAGGCACAGTTGGCCGAACCCCGATAACATATCGTGTGTTTGTGTATATTGTCGCATTTTATATTTACCGCACGTGTATGTTATTATGTGAATGATGAGCTTGATTTAAATTTTTGCATATTATATTCATCAACATATTCGAAACTAGATAGAAAGACCCTAGGTCTTAATACTCAGCTGACATCTAATTTAACCTAGGAGAAAAGTTTAAAATTCCAATTCACCTCCCCCCCCCCCCCCCACTCTTGGGAATACACCAATTATCACAACTTTCTTCTTCTTAAAACTATCTTTTATGAATTTTTCCTTAGGCAGTCCCTTAACTAAGTCTTCCTTGACTAGTTTAGATATCAGCAGTAAACAATATTTTGTTTTCAGATTTGTTCTCTACAGTGCATTTGTCATGTTCAAATGAGACTTTATAATCTTTATCACACATTTGACTTATACTCAATAAATTATGCTTTAATCCATCAACTAATAGCATATTATCAATGACAAGGGAAGGTTCCTTACCAACCTTACTAACTCCAATGATTTTACCTTTTGAGTTATCCCCAAATGTAACGAATCCTCCATCTTTGAATATAATAGATGCGAATTTAGTTTTATCTCCTGTCATATGTCGTGAGCATCTGCTATCCATATATCACTTGTCCTTTGAATTGGACAATCTCGAACACATCTGCAAAGCATAATCAGATAACTACTTTTGGTACCCAGATTTTCTTCGGTCCATGGGGGTTAGTGCTAGACTCTCCTTTGACTTTCCAGACCTTTTTAATTTTAACATCTTTGTTCTTAAAAGAACACTCAAATTTTATGTGACCTGACCTCTTAAATTTAAAACATATAATATATCTATAAGAATCTTTTGTTGGAACATAAGATTTTGACTAATTTACAAAATATCCTATGTAGAGATGTCTCTATTTTAGATTATTCTTTCCATTAAAACCAATACCTTCCTTTTCTAGGGAGTTTCTTTGAGTTCCAAGGAGCTTTTCAAAATTAGTTTGACCTTCTGTAAATTTACATATAATCTTCGATTTATGTTTCAAATTCTTTTCTAACTCCTCATTTTTCAAATTCTTGTCTCTCATTAAGGATGCATGAGATTCATTTTGACTTTCTACTAACTTTGAAAGTTCCTTCAATTTTAACTTCAAATCAAAATTTTTCTTATTCATTTTCTCAAGAATTTTAAACGTATACAAATGTTCCTATTGCAATTCATCATAAGAGAGTATGCTGTTTTCATTTTCTGAATTACTGGAATAATAAGATGAAGCAGAACAAAAAGATTGTATTTCGTGGTCTTCATGAGTCATCAGACACAGATTTGCAATCTCGTCATCATTGGATTCAGATTCTGAACTACTGGTACTATGAGTATCCCAACCAACCTTTAGTTCCTTCTTCCTCTTTTTAGATGCTTTCTTCAGCTGGGTACAATTTGGTTTGATATGCCCAACTTATCTATAGCTATAGCACGTAGGAAGATCATCATTTTGCTTCCTTCTGCTTGACTCTTCCTTTTTTGTTTTTGAGCCCTTGAATTTTCTAGTGTATTTCTTGTTCTTTCTCATGAACTTTCCAAATTTCTTATTGAGAAGAGCCATGTTATTATCTAATTATGAATCACTTCCTTCACTTAAGCTGTTAGATGATGCCTTAAGTACTGTAACTTTCTTTGCTTTATTTTGTTCATTCTTCCTTTCATTTATTGCTAGTTCATAAGTAATAAGTGATCCAATCAGTTCATCAACCGACATCTCCTTTAGATTCCTTTCTTCTACTATATCAGTATCCTTAGCTTCCCAAACTGGAAGTAGTCCCCTAAGTATTTTCCTAATCAACTCATAAGTAGGGTAAGATTTACCAAGAGCATTTAAAGAATTCGTGATGTGTGTGAATCTAGTGTACATGGATTGAATAGATTCATCAGTAGTCATTTTAAATGCCTCATATTCACTAGTAAGCATGTCTATCCTACTATCTTTTACTTTTTTAGCAATGTTACAGGCCATCACCCTATTAAACTCATTTACATCTAGTGCACAAAATAGCAAGTTCATTACAGTAGCATTTATTTGCACATATTTCCAATCTTCCTCTGTATACTCATCTTCAGTCTTAGGAACATTTACTTTGTGAACTACTTTCATAGGAACATGATTTCCTTTAGATACAATTTTCCACACTTTCCAATCAACATTTAAAAGATATATACTCATTCTTCTTTTCTAGTAGGTGTAATTTACACTGCAGAAAATACGCGATCCATTGAATGAGTGTCTTTCACCGAATGAGGTAACACCGATGTGTGCCATGTGATCTTTTTACAAAGATGACAGTTAAGTCTATGTAACCTCGCTCTAATACCAAATGTGAATTTCAGTGTTATCCCAAGAGGGGGGCTGAATTGGGTATTTCAAAATTATTTAAGTTTATTTTATTGCTTAATCCCTATTTCAACGTTTAACAAAATAATCACAGAGATATGAAATTAATTCAAATAATCTTCTTAATAAACTCAATTATACCCAATTAATTATCAAGTGCATGTAATATTAATCAACATACAAACATGCAAAAACTGATAATGAAATGTAGGCGAAAATTAAAAAGTTAAGGGAAAAGAGAAGGAAAACACGAGTTTATAAGGTTCAGCCAACCCAGCCTACGTCCTCGCCTTGAGCAACCCACTCAAGGATTCCACTAAATCCCTACTCCTTTAACCATGATGGAGCTTTCCTTATAATCCACTGCTTACAAGAGGTACAACTTCCTCCTACTCCGCTGCTTACAAGAGATACAACTTTCTCCTCTAACCCGGTTCATAGCCCGAACCGTGATTATAATATCGAAGTTACAATTCAGCAAAAACTCAATATTACTTCTAACCAAGCTAGTGAGTACAATAGAAAATCCTAACTCATATTCATATAATAAAACTTGAAGCTCAGTATGAATGTAACGATGAAATTGTTATATGAATGATATGCTTCACAAAATTACCCTTCAATCAATATTTCCCAAAAAATGATTTCTTAAAAATAAGAACTTTGGAGATCTTAGAGTTTATTTTCAAATAACTTTAAGCAGGATTCGACAACAAGATCCTTTGAAATAATGTTAAATAATGCTCGAATTTATATTCCTGCTATCAAACAATTTGTTAATATCGAATCTTTGAATAAATATGACTTTGAATATTTTGCAAAGATTTAAACAATACTTTAAAAATATTCCTCAAAAATATGTTTCAAGAACCTCTTAGAATTTCCAATCAAATACCCAAAGAAAAAATCTTTGAAAAAAAAAATAGTTTTAAAATATCTCAAAGATTTAGTTATTTCAAAAATAACTTTCTCAACTATTTATTGAATCACTCAATATACAATACCGAAATTTTGATTTATGCTACCAAGAAATAAATTAAAATAATGAATGTGGGAAACAAAAAATTAGACTTAAATGCCCAAAATACTCAAACCTCAATACCACCATTGATTTTAGAATACATGCGTGAATATCGTTATGATCAACGTAGCAAACACCCAAAAATAGATGTGAATCAGTTGGAGTGCAGGCAATAGTTTAGCAGTATGTTCAAGTCTCTCAATCTTATGCAAAAAAGTGAGGCACTAGGGTTTATAGCTTATTTTTATAAGTAATCTTGGCCTTAGGTTAAGTCTTGACCATTGGATCAACTAGATTAAGTAAATAATCCGCATGTTTTCTTGCTAAAGTTCAGAATTTTAAAGTTTTCGCAGGTTCAGATGACTTAGCTCTCAGGTTTAGTCATCTGATGTTCCTTAAAGCACTGAAAATTTTAGTCTAGACAGAGGGTCAGATGACTGAACTGCAGGTTCAGTCTTTAAAAGTCCTAGCTCAGACGACTGAACTGAAGGTTCAGTCTTCTAAGGGTGTTATGTCTGTTTTTTGTTTCAACAGATAATTCTTCAGACGACTGAACTAAATCTTTAGTCTTTTGAGAAAGTTCTTCTGACGTTTGAAGTAAAACTTCAGTTGTCTAAGGTTGTATCTTCAGACTTCTGAGGGTACATCTCAGTCGTCTGGGCAAACCAACTTCAAAAATTTCATTTTAGTTTTCAAAATCATTTGTGCTCTCTTGCTTTGATCTCTTATAAAACATTTTTCGAGGTTCAAAATAAGGTCTTCAAGTCCATGTTTAACCCTAGAATATTTTCATGAGATGCATGTGTAGGGTATATTTTGAGCTTCTAGCTGTATCATATAAAATATTCAAATACAATCAATTCTAAATTTTGTTAGGATATTTCTCCCCCTTTTGACATTAAACAAAAGGGCTAAATATAGAAATCTCTTTTTTAACAAAAACACAACTATTTTGGAGAAAAAACTTCATGCTGAGCACAAAGCAGTATTTCAGTTTACATCTATACAAGCATGCAAACAATTCAGTATAGTCCAAAATTCATGTTTTGATCAAGATGCATCAAATATTCATAAAAGAGTTTAAATATGCAGTTCATTATGTGAGAATGCTTAATTTTTAAAGCTATAGTATTTTCAAGTTAAGTTCCTCCCCCTCAATTGCGCACTCCAATGTATCTCTAGGCAACTTCTCTACAATGCATCTAGCCTAATTCGCATCTAATTTGGATAAATCTATCTTCCTCAAGTGGTTTCATGAATATATCGACCCATTGCTCATCTATGCACACAAACTTAAGTGCCACATTCCCCTTTTGCACATGGTCACGAATAAAGTGATGTCTAATTTCTATGTGCTTAGTTCGTGAGTGTGATATGGGGTTTGTTGAGATATTTATTGCATTAATATTATCAAATTTTATGGGAACAATTTCATAGTGCAATCCATAATCCATGAGTTGTTACTTCATATAAAGTGTTTAAGCATAACAACTCGCAATCACTATGTATTCAGCCTCAACTATGGACAATGCAACTGAGTTCTATTTCTTGGAGAACCAATAAACTGGAGATTGTCCTAAAAAGTGACATGTGCCGCTTGTACTCTTTCTATCTACTTTACTACCGATAAAGTCAACATCAGAGTAACTGACAATCTTAAAAGAAGTGTACTTAGGATACCATAATCCTAGGTCAATAGTACCGATAAAGTATCTAAGTATTCTTTTAATTGCTAATAGATGTGACTCTTTAGGTCCAGCCTGAAATCTAACATAAATATAAACAATATATCAGGTTTGCTAGCAATTAGGTGTAACAAGCTGCCAATCATGCCATGGTAAAGCTTAACATCTACTAGTATACCTTACTCATCTTTATCTAATTTTGTGGAAGAGCTCATAGGTGTTCCTAAAATTTTACCATCTTCCATATTGAAATTTTTTAGTAAGTCTTTTATGTATTTAGATTGGTTTATAAATATTCCATGTTTGGCCTGTTTTATCTAAAGTCCTAGGAATAAATTAAGTTCACCCATCATGCTCATTTCAAATTCATTTTGCATACATTTGGTAAACTCATTACATAACTCTTCGTTTGTTGCTTCAAAAATGATATCATTTACATATATCTGCACTAGGAATATGTTATCGCTTTTAGCCTTTATGAAGAGTGTTGTGTCTATCTTCCTTATAATAAACCCATTATCTAGCAAAAAACCACTAAACCTTTCATACCATCCTCTAGGAGCTTGCTTTAATCCATACAAGGCTTTAGACAATCTATAAACATGATTTGGGAATTTGTGGTTTTCGAATCATGGAGGTTGTTCAACATATACTTCCTCATTTATATAGTCATTTAGAAATGCGCTTTTAACATCCATTTGATATAATTTAAAGTTAATAAAAGCAGCATATGCCAATAACATCCAAAAGGCTTCCATCCTATCTATAGGTGCATAGGTTTCCTCAAAATTTATACCTTCCTCTTGGTTATACCCTTGGGCTACTAGTATGGCTTTGTTTCTAATTACTATCTGATTTTCATCTTTCTTGTTCCTATAGACCCATTTAGTTCCAATAATAGTACGATCATTAGGTTTAGAAACCAAGGTCCATACTTTGTTTCTCTCAAATTGGTTAAGCTCTTCCTATATAGCTATTACCCATGATTCATCCTCAATGGCCTCATTTACATTCTTTGGCTTCTCTTGAGACAAGAATGCAAAGTGGTTAACCATATTTCTGAGGGTTGAATGAGTGGCTACCCCACATAAGGGTTCACCTATAATTTGATCTATGGGGTGATTCCTTATAAATTTTCATTCCCTAGACAGTTCATGTACCTCACTCTCTACTTATTTATCCTCAGTAGATGTTTCTTTAATTTTAGTGCTCTTATCTACTTTATTTTCAATGGATAATTTTTCTAATCCCTTCATTAGCTCAAGATCATCCTCATCATTATGTTTAGAGAAGGGATTGGACTCATTAAATATTACATGAATAGATTCAATCACAGTTAAAGTTCTTCTATTAAACACTCTGTAGGCTTTACTATCTAGAGCATAATCTAGAAAGATACCGTCATAAAATTTTGCATCAAATTTTCCTAGGTATTTGTTATCTCTAAGAATAAAAAATTTATAGACAAAGACATGAAAATAGGAAATATTAGGTCTATAGCCATTCCACAATTCATATGGAGTTTTATTAAGAGTTGGTCTAATCAGAATTCTGTTCAATACGTAGCAGGCAATGCTCACTGATTCAATCTAGAAGTATTTGGGTAATTTATGTTCATTTAGAATTGTTCTACTCATTTCCTATAGAGATCTGTTCTTTCTCTCAACTACCCCATTTTGTTGTGGTGTCCTAGGTGCAGAAAAATTATGGGATATGCCATGAGTGTCACAGTAATTTTCCATATCTTAATTTTTAAATTCACTGCCTCTATCACTTCAGATATTTTTGATTGTATAACCTTTTTCATTTTAAATTTTATTAGTAAGTTTGACAAATTTTTCACATGCTTCCTCTTTGTGTGCTAAAAATAATACCCATGTAAATCTAGAATAATTATCGATAATGACAAAGGCATATGATTTTCCTCCTAATCTCTAAACTTGATTTGGACCAAATAAATCTGAGTGGAGCATTTGAAGTGGTCTAGTAGTGGAGATAACTTTTTTTCTTCTTAAAGTTAGATCTAGTTTGTTTTCCTAGTTGACATGCATCACATATTTTGTCTTTTACAAATTGTTTCTTAGGTAATCCCTTAACTAATTCTCCTTTAACTAGTTTATACAATAAATCCATGTTAGCATGTCCTAGTCTCCTATGCCAAAGCCAACTAGTCTCATTTATAGCAGAAAAACATTTTACATGTTGAGAGGCTAAGTTATCAAAACTAGTAGTATACACATTTTCATGTCAATTAGTAGTAAATAGAACTTTGTTTTCAAATATATTCTCTACAATGCATTTATCATGTTCAAATGACACCCTATATCCTTTGTCACATAATTGACTTGTACTCAACAGATTATGCTTCAAGCAATATACAAGTAAAACATTATCTATAACAAGAGACGGTTCCTTACCTATCTCACCTACTCCAATGATCTTGTCTTTTGCGTTATCGCCGAAGGTGAAAAATCCTCCATCCGTTGGTGTGATGGATGCAAACCTTGCTTTATCTTCTATCATGCATTGCGAGCATCCACTATCTATGTACCATTTGTCCTTTGAAGAGGATGATCTCAAGCACACCTAGAATAGACATTTAAGTAACTAATTTTGGTAACCATATTTTCTTGGTTCCATAGGGGTTAAGGCTCAACTCTCCCTCGACGTCCAGACCTTCTTAATTCTAACATTCTTATTCTTAAAAGGACAATCAAATTTTATGTGACCTAACCTTTTACATTTAAAACATGTAGTATACCTAGAGGAGTCTTTAGATGGGAAATAGGATTTTGACTCCCTCACAAAGTAGCCCATGTAAATATGTTTCTGTTTTAGGTTTTCCTTCCCACTAAAACCAAGACCTTCCTTGTCTAGAGAATTTCTTTAAGCCTCAAGGAGTATTTCAAAATTATTTTGGCCTTCTATGAGTTTATAAATAATTTTAGATTTGTCTTCCAAACTTCTTTCTAACTCCACAATTTTCAAATCCTTTTCTTTTATTCAGGAAGAATTAGACTCATTTTGTTTCTCCAAAAGCTTTGAACATTCCTCTAATTTAGTTTTCAAATCAGAATTTTTCTTAGACATTATCTTAAGCATTTTAAGAGTATACCGATATTCTTGTTGTAATTCATTATATGAAAGCATGGTATTATCATTATCAGAATCACTAGAATAAAATGATGAGGTGGAGCAAAATGAATGTACCTCGTGATCATCGTGTGCCATTAGGCATAGGTTAGCAACCTGACCATCGCTGGATTTAGTGTCTGTTGACTTTTTGAGTCTGATCCCTGTTTTAATGCTAACAAAGCACCAGTTTCTTATCTATGCGTTGAGTGCTTGTATAGGTTTTTTATTTTAGCACACACATAAGTCAAAGGGAAATGGAAGCCAGAAGCACTTAAAGAGCACATACTACTAGTGCATTCCGTGAATACAGAAGAGCAAAGAGGAAAAAAAGACATATATATATATATATGCATTTATTTTTATCATTTGGTCTGTAATAATATATGGCATACATGGCATGAATGAAAGCTCAGTAATGACCATAGACACATCATAGGGAACCACTAGACCTTAGTGATCAGTTGACCAACACCAGATTTTTTGGATTAGCTTAAAGGCCATAGATTGACTTTAGGTCCCCAAACACCACGTGACAAGGCCCTTATAACTTAGAAATTACAATTATGTGAACAAGGGTGACTTTAAATGTCAATCAGGACTGCAATGCACACTTTTTTGTGTGTTTGTTCAACCAAACCCAAACCTACATAGACTACTTGGTTGACCGAACCTCCCAGGGTCAACTATTGACCATTTGATTAACCACTATTAAAATGAAATTGCACTGCATGATCGACCGAATTGGCACGTGACTGATTCCCAACGCCCTGATCGACCGAACTTCTAGTTGAAAAAAATGACCTTGTCGACCGAACCTCTAAATTTGGTCAATCGAACATGCTCTGGTCAACCGAACCTCGAAGGGTTCAAAATCACCTTAATATGGTCAACCAGAACCTCAGTTTAAAAATGCCACGGTCGACCGAACTTGTCAATATGGTGGACCAAACCTTAAATATGGTCAACCGAAACTCTCAAGTTGGAATTTTTTAAAAGCGCTAAAACGTCATTAACTTTTAATTAAACTTTTTCAAAATACCGAGCGTGTCCCCAATAATCATAATTTTCGGAAAATTTACAAATACCCCCTCATAACTCCAAATTAGAAACTTTGATTAACTATAAAATTCTCTCTAAACCTTTGTTAATCAAAGTTCCCCCAAACCAATTTTATTGATAAAATCATTTCTTTGGGCCATATTTGTTATCAAAACTCTTCCACTCTCTTTCTACTTATTTATTTCAAAATCATTTTGAAAGAGAGCATATTTATTTCGGGCATTTCTTTTACATTCATATGCACTTACTCTCATTTTCATCTTCACTTATTAAAATCATGTTTGAGAGTAGTCTTAACATTTCTTTCGGTTATTTTTCTTAATAAACATTTTTGGAAGAAATCTTTTATTGCACAAATATTTTCTTGAGTTTAAATTCCTAGATTCTCCACATATTCATTATTTGCAAAAATATTTATAGGAGAACAATAATACTCATTTTTCATATATATTTTATTTGTGTAAAATTATTTGATAGCACCCTTACTCTATTGAGCATAATGCATATCATATTAGAGTGCATGTATTTAGAGCTTAAACGTTGTACATATCTGCTTGTATATAGAAGCATTTTATCATGTACAAAAATTATTTTTGTTGTATTGGTTGGGTTTAGCCCAGAATTGAACTCGGGAGTTTCAGCCTTGTAAGTGAGATCGGTTGGGTTCAGCCCAGAATTGAACTAGGGAGTCTCAACCCCGTAAGTGAGACCGCTTCGATTCAATCCAGAAATTGAACTAGTATTTCCCTCGCCCCATAAGGAGAGGAAGTAAAAGATTTCTGCTCCGCCCATTTAAGTGATCAGGTTGAGTGGAATCCTTAGGGGGGTATGCCCAAGGCGGTAACGTAGGCTAGTTTAGCTGAACCTTGATAACAAACATGTGTGTCACTCTCTCTCTATCTTTTTTAAATTCCTGCACTTTAATTTTATCATGTGTATAAATATTTATTTGATGTCATAATTATTTGCATACAAACATTTAATTTAAATAAGATATACTGCACACGTGTATGCCTTCATTTATCATTTTACATACACGCGTGTATATTGGATGGGATATGATTTGTGGTGAATCGATGAAACGTTTAAATTAGCCAAAAAATTTTAAAAGCCAATTCATCCCCCCCCCCCTCCCCTCTCTTGGGATCACGCCAATTCCAACAATTGGTATTAGAGTCTCGTTGCAAAAAACTTAACCGCTTATGCTAAAGATCACAATGAATCACTTCTAGTGTATCCCTATTTTGAGGGTCAAACCTTTGCAATTCTTTCCTTAGTTTTATTGTGTAGATTTTACTATTTGAATATTGAAAATTATTTTTGTAAAATCAAATAATTAGAGTATTTGGAAAGTGTTTGGCAAAAGAGATCATTTCCCATTGAAAACGATTTTTAAAAATGAATTTTTTTCCAAATTTTGAAAATGAATTGAATTTGTATGACATGTATTTTAATGCATATCATTTTAGTGTCATGCATACTTTTTCTTTGCCTTAGCCACTAATGTTATTGAAAAGTTCATGTCTTGTTGTAGTACTAAGGTTTTTGGGAATATCTAAAAAATATAGAAAAATTGAGAGAGAGGTGAAAGTCACTATGAGCTTAATTGATTAAGAAAGAGTAAATTGGAAAGGTATATCTTCCTCCTTCTACATTATTTGATGCTTGATTCACATGCTACATGTTTTATGTTTATTATTATTATGTGAATCATATGATAATTCTGTGATTATAACATGCCATCTTATGAGGTAATACTTATAAGATTTTAGGATATATATATATATATATATATATATAATGAATCAAAATGTTTTAAATGATTAAATAGAGTTCCATGCTTAAAAGATTATATTTTAGTATACTCTATTATTATACTGAGAACCTTAGGAAATTCTAGCCAATATGTAAGTTTTAATGATCATATCCAGTCAAAGCTTTATACATATACATATCATTATGATTGGGTAACATATGAATATATTGGCTATCCCCTGCTTATTAGACAAAATTATATTTATTTGCTAAATTTTTAATGCTATATATGTTTTAGTATAAATATCTTAAATATAGCATATCTTTGTCCAACACATGAAATTAAGCTTTAGGGAATTATTCTAGTACTACATATTTCTTACCCTAAACTCATTTTGAAGCTTAACAGTTTAATCATCTTCAAATTAGCTGCATGATTGAGGGGGAGCAACCTTGTTTTTTTTAATTTTTATTTTTTAATTCATTTGATAAGCAGTATATTATGTTATGCTTATCTTGTTTTGTTTATTGGATGATTTATTTGAGTTGAATGCCACTGACCATTGTTTGCAAAATGATTATATCTTCATATGGATAGTTTATATTTTATTTGATATATTGATTGAACTACTAAATGCATGCCTCCTGCATGATGAATGCAATGTGGTGAATTGCAAGCTGGTAGTGGATATAGGTTCTCACATCCTCAAACTGAATGATTTCTACATGATGTAGATTATTTTTGAATTGTTTGCGTGAATCTATTAGATTTTTAGTACATGGAAATGGAAAAATATTCAATTTATAGACAGCATGCTGCCGTAATTTCAGTAGAACTTTTTCAAAAAATAAAACCATGTACTAGAATAAATGATGATAAAATGCATGCTAGATGAACTTTATGATTATTTTTATAATGCATGCAAAATAATTAATTAGTTAGCTGGTGCATGTTGAATTATAAATGCTTTGTGCTTAACAGAAAAGCATGCATAATCTTCATGTCATTTCCTAGGTTGCTAGATAATTAAATAGAGTAGTACATGTTAAACCCCATTGGTTTGCACTAAACTGAAAACATGTACACATTTTATGGACCTAGGAGAAACTTAGTTCATCGACACCATTCAGTCCTAACCTTGGGATATGAACTTCATGAAGAACCCAAATGGTCAATCATCATGTTATAATATTCAAAGTCCATGTAACTATGAGCAATTGCATGACTTAGGGGGAGCTTGTCATTTTGCACACACTCATTGTATTTTGAGTTCTGTCATCCTTTTTGAACCCCTATTGCATTACCTTTGGAGTATAACCTTGATTGGCTATCGTGTATTAAAACGAAATGCAATATGTCATGCTAATATGTGCTAAATGCCTATATTTGTTGCATGTTGAAAATCCTTTGAAAGGATGAATTTTTTATGAATGTTTTTAAAATACTATTATCCTTGAACTTAATGCAAGTAGGTATGCATGCAAATATACAGGGAGAGTTTAAGCCCCACTTTTAAGAAAAATGAACTTATTGCCTATAATCTCCTGCATGCTAAGTAATATTAAGAAGGATGAACATGTGATGGATGTGCTTAAATGAAATTCATCCTTGAGCGTGAATGCACTTATGTGTACTTGAGACTATACAGGGGAGTTTAAGCTCAATCCTTGAAAAAAGGATTAGAATCACCTGACCTATGAACTCACATTATTTCTATTGTTTCTACTTTTTTAAGTCCGAAACCGTTTTAAATACCTTGAACATCATATCCTGTCTCTACTGAATATATTTGAAATGGATTGTTCCGGGTACACATGAACACCATGCTTGACTTATTGTTTGACTTTTAGCGCATGTGTGTTTAAAGATATTTTACTGGTGAGATTTTGTTAGCTTTACCATGATCCCAAGAGTGGGGTTGAATTGGTATTTTTAAATTTAAACTCTAGATCAATCACCTAACACCAGTATGTTCACAACCTTAAGGACAATCTAGTGCAAGTAAAGTATATATGCCAGAAATTAAGTGAAGCAATTTTAATCAAAACCACATGCACCAGAAAGCAGTAAAGTAAAAATGACACACTGAAATGTTATCGAGGTTTGGCCAATTGTCTACATCCCCGTCTTGGCTAACAAGCACAAGGATTACCACTATAACTTGCTCACTTAACCGGGTGGAGTGACACCTATACAAACCAGGTCAATTAGCACAGGACTGACCTCAACCTTTACAACAATCCTTACCGGGCTGGATTACCGCCCCCTCAAGCCATGCCTAAAATCACTCAAATTTATAATCAAATGGTACAATATAAAAGTGCTTTCACATGAAACATATTTGTACCCAAATGCGTTCAATCACATACACCACAAATGATTTAATATGTAAGCTTAGTGTGGTCTAAAAGGTTCAGCTCTCAAATGTATTTTCTATCAGTGTAATGCGTACGTGAGAGTGACAACAAGCAATCTTTGTATTTCAAGATATTCTCAATCAAGATGCTCAAACAAAGATATCATGCAAGATTCAGACATTCCAAATAGCAGAATATGTCAATCACTTCAAATAGTGTATATACTTGGTTTGCAAAGGATATGCAATCTTTGTATTCAGCAAATGATATAAACTTAAATAAATATTGCCACAAAGATTAGTATAACAAACTCAAATATCTTTCCACAAAAATGTCAATATGAATACCACAAGATATTTGAGTAAGTTTGAAAATATTTTTGCAAATCAAAAACAAATATAAACTTCCTAAGTTATTACAATGAGAATGCAACACTTGGAATTCAACACAAGTCTTCTTAGGGTAGGCTTATTAGAAAAGCCTCCTAAGAACACTTAGGTTATGCTCTCGTAAACAATCGATTCAAACACTCAAGAAATGAGAGAGCAAACCTCTAAATAATAACACTCAATACACTTACAGATGATACAGAGAAGTGAAGAAGGTAAGTTTGAGTGGATTTAGAAAGAGTATGAGCAATAGGATATATTTTGCTTAAGAGAGAATTTTGGATTTTTGTTTTGCTAATCAACTTCTAATTTTCCCAAATGAAGGGGTATATATAGACACCCCATGAATTATGACCATTGGGGACTTATTAGGGATTATTAGGAAAGTTTAATGACATTTCAAATATTTTAACCCTGTTTAAAAAATGTTTAACCGCGGTAAAAATCAGGACAACCCGAGAGGTCCGGTCGACCAGAGTTCATATGGTTCGGTCGACCAAGACATTTTTTAACTGAGGGCTCGGTAGACTGAAAGTGCACAATTTTCCACTTTACCGACGTTCAGTCAACTAGGCCATTTTGAACTGAATGGTTCGGTCGACCAAACAGTTGGGATTTCCCCCAAGGACCCTCGGTCGACCAAGTAGTTGGTATTCATTTTTGGTTTGGTTGACCAGATGGTCAAATTGTTGACCTCAGGGGAATTCGGTCGACCAAGGGTTTTGAACTACACTGGTTTGGTCGACCAGGACTTTGGTCAACTGTTGACCCAAGCCTGTTTCGGTCGACTGGGGCAGAATGAACTGCTTTGGCCGGTTGACCGAAAGTGCACAATGTGTACATTTCGGTCCTGTCATTGAAACACACAAACCCTATTCAAGTGCCAAACAATCATAGGTGCAATGATGTGTGTCCTAGGGTCATTTTTGTCCAAAATAAAGACACCGAAAGAATCTGGTGTTTGTCGGCCTTCGGTCGACCGAAGGGTAAACCCTAAGGTCATTTTGCATTATGGTTGGTTTGAGCTTACGTATTATCATGCATGTGTGTGTGTGAGATTATTACAAACCAAAGACTCTAATTAACTATTACAGACCAATTCTACAAATGAATAGATTACAATTGAAAATAATAATTGGTCTTCAGACTTTACTTACTTTGTGCCCATCTCGATTTTAACAATCTTAGTTCCTGCACAAAACCTCAAACACCCATTAGATACAATGAGTATTTGTCATAATCAAAACCATGCGTGACCTATAAGGTCAACATTCTCCCCTTTTTTTATGATGACAAATACGATTAGCAAAAATATAGGGTTAAGCTCAAGAAGGCTCCCGCTCACAATATGCATCCAATTTATTTTTAAACACAAGTCCTTTTACCCATTATTTTTGCCTCTTTCCATCTCCCCCTTTTGGCAACAGCAAAAAGGGTCATTTGAATTAAAATCCTAGGCAATGGGTAAGTATTACAGTTATACAAGAAGAATTTTGGAAAGATTTAGAAAAATTTCGGTAGAGTGCCATTTGTAGATTGGACTTTCCAAAATAAATTCTATATAAGATGTAACCTATTTGAGTTTATATTTCCTACCAATTTATCCACAACTACTCAAATAGTTCAGTAATGTCCAATCAAGCAAATAAGATATCAATATGAACATGGAGTGGACAATTTGTGCATCACAAACGATAATCAATATAATCATGCAATAGATATATATTTGACATGTGCACACAATCAATAATCAACTTTCACAAAGTCTAAAGCAAGAAAATAAGTCTACAATAGAATTAGTTGCTAAGACTTGGAAAATTCCCATGAGAGAGCTCCCCCTAAATTTATGCAAGTTATGAGACATTTAAGTTTATGAAGCTTCTCTACTATGCATTAAGCCTAACTCACATCTAATTTGTATGAATCTATCCTCAGGTAGTGGTTTAGTGAATATATCGGCCCACTGTTCATTAGTGCATACAAACTCAAGAGCCACATCTCCTTTTTGCACATGATCACAAAGAAAATGATGTCTAATCTCAATATGTTTAGTTCGTGAATGTGAGATAGGATTTTTAGAGATGTTGATTGCACTAGTATTATCACATTTAATCGGTATTGTTTCATAGTGCAATCCAAAATCCACAAGTTGTTGTTTCATATAAAGAGTTTGGGCACAACAACTTCCAGCTGCAATGTATTCAGCTTCGGTTGTGGATAAGGCAACTGAGTTTTGTTTCTTGGAGAACCAAGAAACAAGGGATTGTCCTAAGTAATGACAAGTGCCGCTAGTGCTTTTTCTATCAACCTTATTATCGGCAAAGTCAGCATCAGTGTAACTAACAATCTCAAAGGTAGTGTGCTTAGGGTACCACAATCCTAATTCAATAGTTCCAACTAGATACCGAAGGATTCGTTTAACAGCTTTTAGATGAGATTCCTTAGGAGCAGCCTGAAACCTAGCACACATACATACACAAAACATAATATCAGGCCTACTAGCAGTGAGGTATAGGAGACTCCCAATCATGCCACGATACAATTTTACGTCAATGAGGATTTCACGCTTATCTTTATCTAGCTTAATGGAAGGGTTCATAGGTGTACCAAGAATTTTGCAATCTTCCATATTAAATTTCTTTAGCAAATCCCTGATATATTTAGATTGGCATATGAAAGTTCCATGATTAGCTTGCTTAATATGTAGCCCTAAGAAGAAACTAAGTTCACCCATTATGCTCATTTCAAATTCACTTTGCATGCATTTGGCAAACTCACTACACAACTCATCATTAGTTGCTCCAAAAATGATATCGTCTACATAAATTTGAACAAGGAGCATATCATCATTTTTGGATTTGATGAAGAGTGTAGTGCCAATCTTGCCACAAGTAAACCCATTTTCTAGTAGAAAACCACTAAGCCTCTCATACCAAGCTCTAGGAGCTTGTTTCAATCCATATAAGGCTTTAGACAATTGGTAAACATGATCGGGATATTTATGATTTTCAAAATCGGGTGGTTGTTCTACATATACCTCTTCATTAATGAAACCATTTAGAAAAGCGCTTTTAACATCCATTTAAAAAAATTTAAAATTTTTAAAAGCGGCAAAGGCAAGTAGCAAACAAATGGCTTCTAACCTAGCAACAGGAGCATATGTTTCATCAAAGCCAATCCTTTCCTGTTAGTTATACCCTTAGGCAACTAGTCTAGCTATATTCCTAGTTACTACCCCATTCTCATCTTTCTTATTTCTATATACCCATTTAGTTCCAATGATGGTGTGCTCATTAGGCCTAGGAACTAAGATCCACACTTTGCTTCTTTCAAATTGGTTAAGTTCTTCTTGCATGGACATCACCCAAGACTCATCCTCTATGGCTTTTAAATATTTTTAGGTTCTTCTTGGGATAAGAAAGCGGAATGATTCACTATATTTCTCAAGGAGGATCTTGTGGCTACTCCACGAGATGGTTCGCCTATGATTTGATCTATAGGATGACTTCTAATGAATTTCCAATCTCTAGGCAACTCCTGATTTCCATTTTCATTATCTTCAAGTGAATTTTCATTTGCTTCTTGATTTTCACTTGCATTGTTTTCAATAGACATTTTCTCTAAGCATTTTCTAACATCAATATCATCTTCATCATTTTTATTAGAAAATGGATTAGACTCATCAAACACGACATGAATAGATTCAATCATAGTTAAAGTTCTTTTAATGAAAACCCTATATGCTTTACTATTAAGTGCATAGCCTAAGAAGATGCCTTCATCAGATTTAGAGTCAAATTTTCCTAGATGCTCATTATCTCTGAGCACAAAGCATTTACAACCAAACACATGAAAATAGGAAATATTAGGCTTATGGTTGTTCCATAATTCATAAGGGGTTTTATTAATTGATGGTCTAATCAATACCCTATTTATAACATAGCATGCAGTATTAATGACCTCAGCCCAAAAATATTTATGTTAGTTATGCTCATTCAACATAGTTTTACCCATATCTTGCAGTAACCTATTCTTTCTTTCTACTACACCATTTTGTTGAGGTGTCTTGGGTGCAGAGAAGTTATGTGATATGCCCTCTAATTCACAATATTTTTCCATGCTTTTGTTTTTGAATTTCGTGCCTCCATCACTTCTTATGTGAGTGATTTTATATCCTTTTTCATTCTGAATTCTCCTACAAAGTTTGGTAAATTGTTCACATGATTCATTTTTATGCGCAAGAAATAACACCCATGTGAATCTAGAAAAGTCATCCACAATTACAAAAGCATAAGAATTACCACCAAGACTTTGCACAGAATTAGGTCCAAATAGATCTAGGTCAAGCATCTCCAAAGGTCTCGTAGTAGATATGAATTTCTTTTTCTTAAAACTAGATTTTTTTTGCTTACCCATTTGACATGCATCACATATTTTATCCTTTACAAAATACATCTTAGGCAAGCCTTTAACTAATTCTTTTCTAACAAGTTTAGACAGTAAATTGATTACGCGTCAAAATTGCATAATTTGGCACTTTAACCTAATCTTTATGGCTTATATTTCTAATTAAATGTCCAATTATGTCCAATATTTTGATAAAGTGCCAAATTTATCATATTGGAGTTTTATTGCATAATTTATGAATTTTTGGTAATTTTTTATCATAGGAAAAATTTTCGAGAACCAAAACCGACACCTGTTCGTATTTCATGTATAACTTTTTCATCTAAGTTTCGATCAAGACGATTCAAATTTCTAGAAATAGAAGAAAGGATTGTCTACAACTTTCATGTTTTGAGTTTTGCGAGAAACGGGCTCCAGAAAGGTCAAAATTGGCCATGATTCTAGAGAACAAAAATGAATATATATATATATATATATATATATATATATATATATATGAATGTGTGGTTTTGATGCATGGTCGGGTCAGGCTATTTCCAATAGGGTCGGGTCACCTATCCGGATCCTAGGGCACTATTCCTCTACTCTTGTATAAGAGCTCCTCTTGCGCACACACAGGCAGAGCCGGAGGGCTCCCTTTCCCTTCTCTTTTCTTTTATTTTTCCTTTCTCTTTGCCCTTTTCCTAACTCTCTCTCTCTCTCTCTCTGTTTTTTTTCCTTTGCTTCCCCAATTTTCTCAACTCTTCTTTCTCTCCCTCTCTTACTCCTCCTCCTGTGATCTCTCCCACTCCCTCTATCTTCTCTCCCTCGGCCAGCAGTCCTACTCCACTCGAGCTCCTCCAGAGCAGCATCCCGAGCATACCACCAGCAACCGTGGCAGCCTTCCCTGGCTCCAGCAGCAACCATCCTCCTCAGCCCCATACCAGTAACTCCAACCATCGTGCTGTCTGTCGTGCCACTCCAGTAACCACCCGAGGCCACACAGCTTCTAGGAGACCAGCCTCCCATCAACTCCACAGCAAACCCGACAGCCACCCCAACCCCTCGGAAGCTCTCTGCAACTCCGCAAGCACAGTTTTGCTCCAGAACCAGCAGCCATGGCCACTTGTTTCTCTCTCTCTCTCCCTCTCTCTCTCTCTCTCTCTCTCTCTCTCTCTCTCTCTCTCTCTCTCTCCGTTTTCTTTTTCTTTCTCAGTTTTTATTTACTTTTTATTATTATTTTTTTAATCAAAATGGGATAAAATATATTGATCAAAAGAATACTTACAAATACACTGGGCATTCCCAGGCCAAACAATATACATCATAACCCAGGCATACCCGGAGACCAATCATGGCCAATCCTTTGTAGCTAACAAAATCAATCCAAGTACAACACTCCAAGTAAATCAAACAAGAAACATATCAAATTGATCAAAAACAGCCCTATAGACATATTTTTTTATCACAATTACCAACTCTATAATTGAGATTACATCATTTTCAAATCTATATCTATTCCTAAAGTGCCATATAAAGTACACCGTCGTAGCAAGAGCAATTCTTTTTCCTGCCGCATGGACACCATTACCTTTCACTTCTTTATGGATCCATTTGGTGGAAGCCTTAATGGTAGACGTAGATCGCCTTAGGCTCATCCACCCTTTAATTCCTCTCCACACTTCTTCCAAAAATTTACATTTGAAGAACAAGTGATCCTGTGTCTCCAATTCTTCCTTACAAAACACACAACTCTGCTCAATTCCTTCCACTGGTAGTCTATCACAAGTAGGTAGTTTTCTTTTAACTCCAAGCCAAAGACAAAAGGCATGTTTAGGTAAGCTCCTATTGAACCACACCCCTTTCACCCATGGAACTCTATGGTTTTTTCCCTCTAGAACTCATAGATTTTTTTTTTTTTTTTTTTTTTGCATTATTTCCCCATTTGTTAATCAATTCAATAGCTAGATCAATGTTACCAGCTTTCAGCACAATTTGGTTTTTGAACTCCATTATCTTCTTGAAAAGGCATGAATCTCCTTTGTTTGGAGAGACATCCGAGATCTCGGTTTCCTTCAAGTAGTAGTGGTGCACCCATTTTGTCCACAAGCTATCCTTCTTTGAGTGAATATTCCAAAGAGTCTTTGTTAAGAGGGTGTTGTTCCAATTTTTTAGGTCAAGTATACCAAGACCACCTTCAGCTTTCGGCAAACATACCTCCTTCCAAGCCACAAGAGACCTTTTTTTTCCACCCCACAGGAAAACTCTGCAAAGTTTAACTACATGCCTTAAAATATTCAGAGGAATCGGGAAAATCGCAAGCCAAAAGCATTTCATGCCCTGTACAACAGAATTAATAATCTCAAGCTTGCCAGCATAAGATAACGTGTGGCCTGGCCAGCTCTTGAGCAGATTGGAGACGCTGTCAATGAGGGGTCTATAGTGAACTGAATTCAGCTTTGTAAACAGCAGAGGAATTCCCAAGTATCTAAAAGGAAAAGCACATAATTTCATACCAGACAACCTCAGCACATCATCCAGATCCGAGTCTTTCATTCCTACTTGGTAGAAATTAGATTTATTTAGATGGACTATCAACCCTGAGTAGTAGGAAAAATCATTGAGGCACTTCAACAGATATTTGATAGAAGTATTATCACCATGAGAGAACAACATTAAATCATCTGCGAAGGCCAGATGAGTGATCCCCAAAGTTTCACACTTCAGGTGAAATTTAAAGTCATTTTTGTTCTGTATAGATCTGAGAAGCCTTGATAGGTATTCAACGCACAGAACAAACAGAAGGGGAGATAGGGGGTCCCCTTGTCTCAAGCCCTTCCTCCCTTGGAAGAAGCCTTTAAACCTTCCATTCAAAGCAATAGAGAACGAAGCAGTTGGCACACACTCCATAATACAGATTATCATAATTTCTGGGAATTCCAGCAGCTCCAATAAATCTTTAAGGAAGCCTCAAGAAACTGAATCATAAGCTTTCTTCAAATCCACTTTGATCATACATCGTGGATAAATCCTTTTCCTAGCATAACCCCTAACCAGTTCTTGAACAAGATAGATATTATCTAACATACATCTTTGATTGATGAATGCAGCTTGTGCAGGGCATATCAGATCATCGAGAGCAGGTTTTAATCTTGCAACAATAAGTTTCGAAATAACCTTATAGAAGACATTGTAGCAAGAGATTGGTCTAAAATCACTTACAAAATTCACATGGTTAAGTTTAGGGATCAAGGCAATGCAAGTGTGGTTTAACTGCTTCAAAAGTTTTCCATTCAGGAAAAATTCCTTGATAGCATTAGCAAAATTAGGCCCTACAATGTTCCAAGCCTTTATGAAGAACCCCAATGAGAACCCATCGGGCCCAAGAGATTTATCCTCACCAATCCCAAACAAAGCCCCTTTAATTTCCTCATCAGAAGGGGCCAAGATCATATTATTTTTTCTAGCATCACTAAGAACAAGGCCTCTTTTGATTACCTGTATATCAATTCTTATACATTCATTTTCAGTACCCAGCAGTTGATAAAAGTAGGAAACAAACTCATTTGCCACCTCATCATAGGATTTAGTTCTTTCTCCATTCTGTTTCATGATAGACGTGATGTGATTCCTGCTTTTGTTTCTTTTCAACAATGCATGAAAGAAGGAGGAACCCCTATCACTAGACTTTAAATATTTGCTCTTAGCCATCTATGACAGGAAAAATCTGTTAGCCTCCCCCAATTTCTCTGCTTTGTCTCTTTTGGTTCTCAACACATTTTTCAATTCTTCATAGTCAAGGGCTTTATGTAACTTCTCTTGGGCCTCCAAGAGGTCATCACAAGCTTTCTGTGCATGAGATGAGATATGGGAGAAGTGCAAGGCATTAAGAGTACGTAAAGGCTTCTTAAGAGATTGTAATTTTCTTGTGAGGCAGAACTGACTACTCCCCTCAAATTCCTTCAGCCAACCCACCCTAACCTTGTCCTGAAAGTCAGGATGCATGGCCCATATATTGAAAATTTTAGAAGGAGGTCTGCCCAACTCCTGTTCAGAGAACAAAGAAACAAGAGCAACAGAGTGGTCAGAAATACAACCTGGAAATTGGAAATTAGCATGCACCATCCAATCTGTAAGGAACCAGTCTTGGTTAATCATAACTCTATCAAGGTTACACCATACAGAGCCATTTGTCCATGTAAGGTGGCAACCCGAGGAGTTAACATCTGATAACCATGCAACATTAAAGCAATCACTCATATCCTTCAATTCATATTCTGAAACAGGCACTCCATTTCATTTTTCATCATTGCTCATCACACTATTGAAGTCTCCTAAAAGTAACCAAGCTCTAGGACCAGAGCAGCTTGTCTGTATGATATCTTCCCACAACACTCTTCTTCCCACAAGGGAGTTAAGGCCATATACGAAGCTAATTAACAACTCATTTGCTGTTACCCTACATTTCACATGATAGTGAACAACCTGAGCACTCGTATGGTGAACCTGCAAGTCCACTTGGAGGGGGTTCCACAAAACAACAATTCTCCCAGCATAATGACTCTCAAAGTTGTTAACTTGCTTCCATTTACTAAACTTTTTTTCCATTATTATCTCCAGTTTTTCCTTTGACATCTTTGTTTCCAAAATTCTCATTATAACAATTTTATTTATTCTAATGAGATCTTCGATCCCTTTTTGCTTCAGGGGCCTATTTAGACCCCTGATATTCCATACGGCAACCTTCATTTGGCTTGAGAGCGACCTAGCCCTCCTTTCTTGATTGGTTGTGTCTGACCTCCTCCTTTTTTTCCAGATTTCTTGGACTTTCCACTAATAAATCCCTCATTCACACCTTTACTGACCTGACAGGAAAGACCACCCCTGCCACACCCAACAGCTTTTAGTGTACAAACCATCTTCTGGGACACTTCTTGACAAGGATTAGGAACTCGAACAGAAATATCAGTTAATCCCCCATTCGCTATTTCTGGGTACTCTTCGGAAAAACCAACAACCGTCTCATTATTTTCCTCTTCACCACAAGGGATAGTCTTAATACACTCCTTTTTCTTTCCATTGGATTTACTATCATCCATCTTCTTCATCTTTAATTCCAAACCATCAGCCACACCCAGATTGTTGGGAAGACATTCATACACTGTTTCTGGGAATAGATCACACACCTTGTTACTTTGTTGAACAGAATGCACAGAATTCACTAACCCCATAGGACTGCAGTCCGAGGGCTCATGGAGATGACACATAGGATCCTCAGCAATTCTAGAAGACCACCTTTGATCAGATAGATCAACAATGTCTTTTGCTATTTCACCAATCACCAGATTTTTTCCCTTCATATTACCCTTTATCTCAGTAGGCACTACAGCAGATCTCTGAATTTCTCCAGCTTTAGAACCTACAACTTTTCTTTTTTTTAGACCACAAAAGTTGACAGTGTGGCCAATATGTTTACAGAAAGTGCAGAACCATGGCAAATTTTCGTACACAACTTCCTGTTCCATTACTTCATCATCCGGAAGGAGAACCTTAACTGAGTTTTTTATCTCTTTCGTGACATCCATCTCTACCAGCACACAAGCATAGGAGATTCTGGCCTTCATAATAGTAAGCTTATTAGCACATAATGACCTTCCCAATTCAGAACAAATCTTCCCCAGGGCCGTGGTATTCCACATCTCTAAAGGAAGATTCTTCAACTTCACCCAAACCGGCAAAAGTGTCCTGTGCTCAGATCCAAATTGGAACTGCTTAGGCATCTTCTTCATAAAAAGAGTACAGCCATGAATGGCGTAGGGAGCCTTCTGAAGAACAGCATCAAGTTCATCCTCAATCAGGAACTTGAAAACCACCTAGCCATCTTCATTCCTAATGTAAGTGACCTTAGATTTCCAGGAGTTAACCACAGTATTAATCTCTACCCTTCCAGGAATTTTCCCAACAAAATAATAAACCAGGCATTTTCCATACGAGTCTTCTAGTTTCAAAAGATCAGATATCTCTAATCTAGCTCCTCCCCCATCGGAATGGAAATTTGGAATAGCAGTACAACAACTAGGTGTTATTCGCAAAAAGATCAGACCAAGGGACCCTTTTTTTGTTCCTGACTATCATTCTCTCCTTCTGAACCTTCATTTCATTATTTTCCTCCTCCTTCTCAATTTCTAGATCAATAGGGACATTCATAGCTTCATTATCAGATTCTGACTCCTCCAAATCAGCCCAAAGCTTTTTCTTTTCAGGAATATTATCATCCATGCTCTTCTCCACAAATTGTTCACTGCTCACCAAACCTAGCGACTCCATAATCCGCTCATTCAACACCATCGGAGTGAAGCCATCCCAGTAGTCAGAATCAGAGTTTCCCCCCCCCCCCCCCCCCGAGGGCATGCATGCATTTCTTTACTGCTCTGAAGCATATCAAGGAGAGATGTAGGTGGAATAGACCCACGCAACTCCTAGAACCTTTTCTCAGCTTCTTCCTCCAACCTTTCATATTCCGCCATAATTTTTGAGTCTTTCTTTGATTCCCACTAAGCCCTACAGCCACCTTTGGCTTCAATAAATTTCAGGGCATCTACTATCATCTCTTTCCTCCCTTCTTTTTTTTTTTCATAACAATGTGAACTCATGATTTTGAACAACCAGCCATTTCTTCTAGAAGTTTCAAAAATTCAAAATCATATCGGGCGGGTGCCCAAAACTGAATCCCCAGCACCCTAAAATCCTTCACAATCTGTATAGAGGTTGCTTATAACCCCAGAAACCTTCAATTAGCACACAATCCAGAAATCAAAAACAAATCCAAGAATCAATCACGATCCACGACACACTCACACAAGCCGCAAATGCCTCTCCTTAGAGAGAGGTGAGAGCTTCTCTCTCTAACTTGCACTTATTAACTTTTCAACTAGTTAAAATTATTATCATTGAGTGTGATTTAAATTGTATTGCAACGTATTAAAGTTCTGTTTGAAATACTTATTTAGTTTTTTTTTTTCATTGCAGTATTTAGTCATTTATCTATTTATTTCTTTTTCTTTCAATTAAGTCTGCATTAGAATCGTTTTAAAGAAAAAAAGGAAAGGTTTTACTTTTAAGGAATTAGAGTAGTCGGTGTGACAACCCGAATAAAAATGGAATTTGAATAATTAAGAGGGAGAGAAAATAGGAACAAAAATAGAAGGAGGCCGCAGACTTCGTGGAGCGTTCGTTGATGACATTGTATTTTGGAGAATGTAAATAAATTCAAGAAATTGCCAGGACTCCTCGACGAATATAGGGCCATGTCGACGAGTGCATAATAAAATTCGTCGATGAATACAGGTAGGGGTGTACACGGTTCGGATCGGTTCGGTTTTTGCCAAAACCGCCAACCGAACCGAACTCCTCGGTTTTCAAAATGACTGAACCGAAACCGAACCGTATACCGTCGGTTTATAAACAAACCAAACCGTGAACTTTCCGGTTCGGTTCGGTTATTTTCGGTTTTACCAAATTTTAAAATATCAAAAAAATATTAATACTCGGGCCTGGGAGCCACAGCCCATCACGACACAGAACTCCTGGGCCAAGGCTTTAGTTGCAAAGCCCAAACCTTGAGACATGTTAAAAGAAGGATCCATATAAAATATATAAGGTGGGATCCTAGTTCATTTCCCATTTCCAAACGATGTGGGATGGCTAGCAGGTTCTTGCAGCTGCATGTGCCTTCGCAGATCTGCTTGCCCTTTTTGTAGTTCACCGGTGGCCACCGGCCTCTCTCTCTCTCTCTCTCTCTCTCTCTCTCGCAAACACACACACACAAACAGAGATGGAGGTGCGCACTGTGCACTGCACACCAAGATGGTGAAGAAATCTTCTCGGCAGCCGGCAGGTGATCGAGAAATCTTCTCGGCAGTCGCATGACCCTGGATTTCCACACCAAGTTCTGGATCCGTTTCACCAACAAGAAGATCATCCAAGAAGTGGCCATTATCCCCTACAAGCGCCTCCGAAACAAGATCGCCGGCTTCTCATGTTCTCCAACCACCTCCGAAAACAAGATCGAAGGCAGAAGGGTTCTGTGTTGATTGTGTTCTGTCCGTCGTGTCCATCGTGTCCGAGGCATCTCTCTTAAGCTCGAAGAAGAGGAGAGCAAGCGTCGCATGGAGCCATGGACTTCGTCCCAGAAATCTCCGCCATCTAGACCGACCAGAGGTGGATTTGGAGGTGGTTTCTCGCCGGCGACTGGCGATCCAACACGGCAACACCAGCAGCATCTATAATATATAATTATATAATTATTTTTATTAATTCAGTTTTTGGTTTTTTCGGTTCGATTTTGGTCCCAAACCAAAACCGAAACCGAAATCGAAATTTTTTATATTCCAAAACCGAAACCGAAACCGCAAACCAAAAAACCGAATCGAAATGTGTTTCGGTCCGGTTTCAGTCCGGTTTTTGGTTTTTCGGTAAATTTTGTACACCCCTAAATATAGGGCTTCGTCGACGAGAAAATACCGAGCAGGGTTTTTGGCCGCTCTGAATTTCGTCGACAAATGCAGGGTCTCGTCGACAAATTTAATGAAGGACTTGTCAATGAGGTGACGTGGCTCGTCGATGAATCCTATGCTCTATAAATATCAAAATCCAGATTTAAACTTCATTATTAAACAAGCTTCACTCCTTTCTCTCCTCCCTTCAGTTTTCTCTCTCTCTCTCTCTTTAATTCCGGGCTAGTTTTATGCCAGATCGACAAATCAAAGTCACCACGACGCTCCTGGGGAAGTTCTCTCCAAATCTACCGAAGCGGATCGTTGGTGGAAGCGAGTTGGAAATCATCCCTGAGTTGAGGTAAGGCTTTTTAAGCCATATTTGGTCTTACGATAGTTATAGGAAATGATGTACGCATGGAAATACTAAAGTTTAATATTGGCAATTTTCAGTTTCAGGGTATTGGTCAAGAAATCCTACGGGGGTTAAATTAGATTGTTTTGGGGGCTTTCTCAGTAGCTAGGTAAGGGGATAAACTAAGCTAGTTCCTTTTGAGAAAATATATGTATATATATATAATATCTGATTCCTGGAAAAATAAATATATTTATATATGATATATGATTTTTATTTGGGAAATATTGTTGAATATGATCGTATGTTGAATATGGAAAACTTGTTTAGTGTGGCATGAGTAAAAATGGCTATAAGATATTGTTTTCTAGAAATGTGATTATGATACAGATTTTTATGATGGAAAACCGGCGTATGGGCCGAGATTTTTATATATGTTTGCCGGCGTATAGACCAGGCTATGATGTGATTTGCCAGCGTACGGGCTATGCTATGATATGTTTGCTGACGTACGGGCCATGCTATGATGTGGTTTGTCAGCGTACGGCTTGTGCTATGATAAGTTTGCTGGCGTTCGGGCCAGGCTATGATGTGATTTGCCAGCGTACGGGCTGTGCTATGATTTGCCAGCGTACGAGCTAAGCTATGATAAAATGTGTAATACCGGCATACAGACCGATGATTTTCATAATACGCGTATATATGCAAAATGATAAGATTAATGTGAAAATTAATGATATGAAATATCCATGTATCATAGTTTTTAATATATGTTATATGGTATCAGAACCTGGTTGGCTTGGTCTAGGCTAGCACTTGCGCGGTACCATTGCTATGTGTCCATGGTCTTCGTGATCATGATATTTGTGTTAATGTCGTTGTACGGAATGGTGCGAGATTGGATGTTGATGTGGCTTTTAAGAAGTGTGTGTGATCGCCCTTGGTGTACGGACCAAGCCAGTCAGGCCCATCGAACTTACAGACTGTATGTTTGACTTGGCAGTGGTCGGCCAACCATTGTCAGGTCCCGCCTTCGGGCCACACAACCCAGTCATGTGGGGGTAATACATGACAACAGCCAGTTAACCTACAAGGAATGTTTTATGTTATTATTATTATTTTATGAGATGAGACTTTTTTATGAAAATACAGTATGTTCTACCATGATTTGAGGTATATATATGTTTTCCCATATTTGATGAAACAGTTACTGAGTATGTTATGTATGATATATGTAGAACATATAATACTCATGTGGCCACACACTGGTATTAGTTTATTTCCCTTACTGAGAGGTGTTTCACCCTTAAATTTTATAAACTTTTCAGGAGCCCTAGATAGGAAAGCGGGAAAAGCCTTGCTGAGTTTAGTTGTTTATCTGCCCTCTGTGAAGGGTAAGTTTTATAGGGACAGTTAGATTTTGGGGAAATGTCCCTATACCTTATTTTTGGGTTGTATATTTATGGAAATACTGTGGATATAGTAACTCTAGTATTTGTAATAATATGATGGATGTTTGTATTTACAACTTTGTGAATATATGTTTCCTGCTGTTTAGGCTTCCGTGTTGTGCTCTGATTTATCCCTAGTACCCATGGGTCCAGGTGTATTATGACCTGTTGAGCTAGGAATTATGATATTGAATATATAAATAAATATAAATATATATATATATATATGAAGAAAAATAAGCAGGTCGTGATAGTTTGGTATCAAAGCCTAGGTTGCTAGGTTCTATAGACTTTAGAATGTAGCGAAAACAATACCAGAGTTTAGGAAATGATTTGAGGTTTTGTTCTACAGTCTAGAGGCAACACTTCTGTGGTAGTTTCTGTGTTTTTCCTAGGGTGACGATTACAGGAAAACTATAGTAAGCTATTGTGGGTTGTGTTCCTAGAATGTAGGGCTGAGGATTAGAAATGAGCTAGGAATTTTGAGATCAGTGGTAAAGATAGGTGGGTAAATTATAAAGATAGAATTCCTAAGTTGTGGTTGTTGTTTTCAAGATGGATCTAGAAGCAAATAGTGCCCATGCGAGTGGCAGTGATGGAGCAGGACCATCAGGTGCAGTTGGGACCGACTCTGACGCGGTATTGCGTAGCGTGGCTCAGCAGGTCATGGCTGAGATTGCTAGGAGCTCGAGGGAGCAGATTGGTCTATCTGCAGGCCTCTGACATTCTTGGGTGGAGTTGATCCTACAGCCACCGAGAATTGGATGCAGGAGACCAAGAAGGTCTTGGTCGTGTTACTGTGTACAGAGGAACATAAAGTCCTCTTCGCCACCTATAGACTGACAGGAGAGGTTGAAAGGTGGTGGACTACGGTGAGACTATTGGAGCAGCAGAGGGTGACTCCGATAGCCATGACATGGGATCGGTTTAAAGAATTGTTCTTTGATAGGTATTTTCCAGCTATTGTCAGGGAGGCTAAGGTAGAAGAGTTCCTGAGTCTGAAGCAGGGACAACTATCCATCTAGTAGTATGCGGCGCGTTTCATCGAGCTCTCCCATTTTTCCCCATACATTGTTCCTGATGAAGTGAGGAAAGCCAAACAGTTTGAGAGAGGTTTGAGACGGAGCATATTTAAGTAGGTGGTGGTGCTACGGATCCAGGACTTTACCGAGTTGGTTGAAAGAGCGGCCTTGGCAGAAATGGGTGAGCGTCTCGATGTAGAGGAGCAGGAACAGAGGAAGAGATCTGCATCTACGGACTACCAACAGGGTCATAGATCGGGTCAGTGGAGGAGAGGTAACCATGGTAGAGGGCGGATATAGGAGACGGGAGGACGCGAGGTGTAGGTAGGGCAGGGTCCTCCAGTCTGTCAGACTTGTGGTAGGAGGCACTTGGGGGGAGTGTCGAGCCGGTGGTGTGGTGTGCTATCACTGCGGTAGATGAGGGCATATGGTGTGAGACTGTCCTACCCCACCGAATGCAGTTCCAGTATGTTATCGTTGCTGTAGCTCAGGGCACATGGTCCGAGACTGTCCTACCCCACCAGATGCAGTTCTAGTGTGCTATCGCTGCAGTAGATCAGGACACATGGTGCGAGACTGTCCTACCCCACCAGACGCAGTTCCAGCTCCTAGACCATACCGGGGAGGTTATCAGGCACCACGTGGGAGCAGAGGAATACAGCTCCAGTCAGGGTGTTTACTCTGACGCCGGGTGAGGCTGAGACGGCGGGTGACGTGGTGACAGGTATGGTTGCTATGTTTTCTTTTAAAGTTGTTGCATTATTTGATTCAGGAGCTACGCACTTGTTTTTGTCTTCGGGGTGTGTTAAATTATGTGGGGCGAAAACGCAACCATTAGATGTCGAGTTATTAGTAGCGACACCGACTGGGTTAGTGGTGAGGTTTAATAGGGTGCTTCGGGGTTGTCCAGTTGATATTCAAGGAAATATTTTGTCTGCTAATTTGATAATGCTGGACATGCATGGGTTTGATGTTATTTTTGGCATGGATTGGCTAGCGGCCCATTTTGCCAACATAGATTGCCGAGCACGAGAAGTGATATTCAGACCTCCGGGGAAGGCAGAATTCAAGTTTGTAAGGTCGCGAGTACAATCCCCACCTTAATTAGTTTCAGCTATTCAGGCCAGAAGACTACTGTTAAGTGGTTGTCAGGGGTTTATGGCTGTAGTGAAGAAGATGTCAGAGAATGAATCAAAACTTGTTAGCACGCCTGTAGTAAAGGAGTTTACAGATGTTTTCCCAGATGAGTTACCTGGCTTACCACCCGATCGTGAGGTAGATTTCCCTATTGATCTACTTCCAGGTACAGCGCTGATTTCTAAAGTACCGTACCAGATGGCACCTACAGAATTGGTAGAATTAAAGAACCAGTTGCAAGATTTACTAGACAAAGGCTTCATACGACCCAGTGTATCTCCGTGGGGAGCTCCAATTCTATTTGTAAAGAAGAAAGACGAAACTATGAGGATGTGCATAGACTATAGGGAGATTAATAAAGTGACGATCAAGAACAAGTATCCTCTACCCCGTATTGATGATTTATTTGACCAGCTCTAGGGTACACGGGTGTATTGAAAGATTGATCTCAGATCCAGTTACCATCAGGTAAAAGTGAAAGCAAAAGACGTCTCGAAGACAGCCTTCAAGACTAGGTACGGGCATTATGAGTTTCTTGTTATGCCGTTTGGTCTGACGAATGCTCATGCAGTATTTATGGACTTGATGAATAGAGTCTTCCACTAGTACCTAGACCAGTTTGTTGTTGTTTTTATTGATGATATACTGGTCTATTCAAAAAGCTATGAGGAGCATAAGACACACTTGAGGTAGGTTTCGCAAACACTTCGGGAGAAGAAGTTGTATGCCAAGTTCAGTAAATGTGAATTTTGGCTTGAGAAGGTCGTGTTCTTGGGGCATGTTGTATCTGGAGACGGTATTTCAGTGGATCCTAGCAAGATTGAAACGGTAGAGAATTGGGCTAGACCGAGAAATGTCCAGGAGATCAGAAGTTTCTTGGGGCTAGCTGGCTATTATCGCCGTTTCGTTGAGGGATTCTCAGCCTTGTTAGGACCTTTGACACGACTAATGAGGAAGAATGTCATATTTGAGTGGGACGACAGCTGTGAGCAGAGTTTTCAAGAACTGAAGCAAAGATTAGTCACAGCACTAGTATTGGTTATCCCATCAGGGGGCAAAGGATATGTTATTTACAGTGATGCGTCCTTGAAAGGACTTGGGTTGTGTATTGATGCAGCATGGTAGGGTAGTGGCATTTGCATCCAGAAAGTTGAAAGAATATGAAAAGAACTACCCTACACATGATCTTGAATTGGCTGCAGTGGTACATGCATTGAAGATTTGGAGGCATTATCTACACAGCGAGCAGTGTGAGATTTTCTCCGACCACAAGAGCTTAAAGTATTTCTTCACACAGAAGGAATTGAACATGAGGCAGAGAAGATGGTTGGAGCTAATAAAGGATTTTGATTGTACCATCAGTTATCACCTGGGGAAAGCAAACATGGTAGCTGATGCGTTGAGCAGGAAATCCAAGGAACCAGTGTTGGCAGTTATGGAGATGCAGCATCCGATCATGATGGATCTGGAGAGACTCAGCATAGAGTTGGTGGAGAGTGATCTTCCAGTGTGTATTGTTAGCTTAGTAGTACAGCCTACTCTGCAAGAAAGAGTTAAAGCCGCCTAGAAGGAAGACCTAGAATTAGCAAAGGTGATAAATAGAGTACAGAGTGGTCAGGGGGAGAAGTTCAGTATTGCAGATGATGGAGCTTTGTGATTCCGTTCTAGATTATGCATTCCTGCTGATACTGAGATCAAGAAGACTATTTTAGAAGAGGCTCACAGATCCTTGTATACAGTTCATCCCGAGAGTACGAAGATGTACAGGGATCTATAAGAGTCATACTAGTGGAGTGGAATGAAGAGAGAGATCGCTGAGTATGTAGCCCAGTGTTTGACGTGCCAGCAGGTAAAGGCTGAGCACCAGAGGCCAGCAGAGCAGTTGCAGCCATTATTTATCCTGGAGTGGAAGTGGGATCATATATCTATGGACTTCGTGTCAGGAATGCCGATGGCATTACATGGCCAGAATGCCATCTGGGTGATTGTTGATCGTTTGACTAAGACCGCCCATTTCATTCCTATCAAGATCAACTACTCCCTCAGCCATTTAGCGGAGATCTACATTTAGGAGATAGTTCGTTCTCATAGGGTGCCTGTATCTATTGTGTCAGATCGAGACCCGCGATTCACGTCACAATTTTGGAGGAGTTTGCAAGAGGCTCTGGGGTCTCAGTTATCATTTAGCACGGCATTCCATCCGCAGTCAGATGGGCAGACTGAGAGGACAATACAGATACTTGAGGACATGCTCCGTGCATGCGTATTAGATTTTGGGGGTAGTTGGACTCATTTCATGCCATTGGTAGAGTTCGCATATAATAATAGTTACCAGTCCAGCATTGGCATTGCACCATTTGAGGCTCTGTATGGTAGGAGATGTCGATCTCCTTTGTTTTGGGATGAAGTGGGTGAGTGGCGAGTAGTGGGGCTAGAATTGGTATAGCAAGCATGTGATAAGGTTTGGCTTATTAGAGATAGGATCAGTGCAGCTCAAAGCCGACAGAAGAGTTATGCTAACCATCGCCGCAGGAATTTAGAGTTTAACGTGGGTGATCACGTATTTTTAAAAATAGCTCCGATGAAAGGGGTTATGTGATTTGGGAAGAAGGGTAAATTTATTCCTAGGTTTATAGGTCCATTTGAGATTCTAGATAAAGTGGGACCGGTAGCCTACAGACTAGCTTTACCACCTGCGTTATCCAGGATCCACGATGTATTCCATGTTGTTATGTTGAGAAAATACGTCTTAGATCCTTCTCATATCATCAGTTATGATGAGTTGGAGCTTAGTGATTCACTGGTGTACGAAGGTCCCAGTACATATTTTGGATAGGAAAGTACAGGAGCTACGTAATAAGAAGATTCCTCAAGTAAAAGTTCTATGGAGGAATCACGTGGTTGAAGAGGCTTTTTGGGAGCTCGAGGAGCAAATGAAACAGAGGTGTCCACATTTATTTCAAGAAGTTTGATTGGATAAAATGTAAGTAGTTAGGTAGCTTTCTTTTGCAGGTACATGTAATGGTATAATTAGTGTAGTATTTTAGTTTTGGGAGAATGATTTTCTTTTGTAAATGTAATCTCCCAAGACTCGAAATGTAACCACGGTATTCCTTCGCCACAAGTGAGGGCAGGTAATAAAATAAGTAGACCATTTTGCCTACTAAGGGATGATGAATTATATGAATAGTAAATTTCGAGGATGAAATTTTATAAGGAGGGGAGAATGTGACAACTCGAACAAAAATGGAATTTGAATAATTAAAAGGGAGAGAAAAGAGGAACAAAAACAGAAGGAGGCCGCAGACTTAATGGAGCGTTTGTCGACGACATTGTATTTTGGAGAATGTAAATAAATTCAAGAAATTGCCAGGACTCGTCAACAAATACAGGGCCTCGTCGACGAATGCACAAGAAAATTTTTTGAAGAATACAGGGCTTCGTTGATGAGAAAATACCGAGCAGGGTTTTTGGCCACTCTGAATTTCGTCGACGAATGCAGGGTCTCGTCGATGAATTTAATGAAAGACTCGTCGACGAGGTGACGTGGCTCGTCGACGAATCCTCTGCCCTATAAATATCAAAATCCAAATTTAAACTTCATTATTAAACAAGCTTCACTCCTCTTTCTCCTCTCTTCGGTTTTCTCTCTCTTTCTCTCTTCGATTCCGGACCAGTTTTACATCGGATTGACAAACCGAAGTCACCACGACGCTCCTAGGGAAGTTCTCTCCAAATCTACCGAAGCGGATTGTTGGTGGAAGCGAGTTGGAAATCATCCTTGAGTTGAGGTAAGGATTTTTAAGCCATATTTGGTCTTGCGATAGTTATAGGAAATGATGTACGCATGGAAATACTAAAGTTTAACACTGGCAATTTTCAGTTTCAGGGTATTGGTCAGGAAATCCTACGGGGGTTAAATTAGATTGTTTTGGGGGCTTTCTCAGTAGCCAGGTAAGGGGATAAACTAAGCTAGTTCCTTTTGAGAAAATGTATGTATATATATATAATATCTGATTCCTGGAAAAATAAATATATTTATATATGATATATGATTTTTATTTGGGAAATATTGTTGAATATGATCGTATGTTGAATATGGAAAACTTGTTTAGTGTGGCATGAGTAAAAATGGCTATGAAATATTGTTTTCTAGAAATGTGATTATGATACAGATTTTTATGATGGAAAACCGGCGTATGGGCTGAGATTTTTATATATGTTTGCCGACGTACGGGCCAGGCTATGATGTGATTTGCCAACATACGGGTTGTGCTATGATATGTTTGCCGGTGTACAGGCCATGTTATGATGTGGTTTGCCAGCGTACGAGCTGTGCTATGATATGTTTGCCGGCGTATGGGTCAGGCTATCATGTGATTTGCCAGCGTACGGGCTGTGCTATGATTTTCCGGCGTACGGGCCGAGCTATGATAAAATGTGTAATACCGGCGTACGAGCCGATGATTTTCATAATACGTGTATATATGCAAAATGATATGATTAATGTGAAAATTAATGATATGAAATATCCATGTATCATAGTTTTTAATATATGTTATATGGTATTAGAACCTGGTTGGCTTGGTCTAGGCTAGCACTTGCACGGTACCGTTGTTATATATCCTTGGTCTTTGTGATCATGATATTTGTGTTAATGCCGCTGTACGGAGTGGTGTGAGATTAGATGGTCGATGTGGCTTTTAAGAAGTGTGTTTGATCGCCCTTGGTGTACGGACCAGGTCAGGCAAGCCCATCGGACTTACAGACTGTATGTTTGATTTGGAAGTGGTCGGCCAACCATTGTCATGTCCCGCCTTCGGGCCACACAACCCAATTATGTGGGGGTAATACATAACAACAGCCAGGTAACCTACCAGGAATGTTTTATGTTTTTATTATTATTTTATGAGATAAGACTTGTTTGTGAAAATGCAGTATGTTCTACCATGATTTGAGGTATATATATGTTTTCCCATATTTGATGAAATAGTTACTAAGTATGTTATGAATGATATATGTTGGACACAGAATACTCATGTGGCCACACACTGGTATTAGTTTATTTCCCTTATTAAGAGGTGTCTCACCCCTAAATTTTATAAAATTTTCAGGGGCCCTAGATAGGAAAGCGGGAAAAGCCCCGCTGAGCTGAGTTGTTTATCTGCCCTCTGTGAAGGGTAAGTTTTGTAGGGACAGTTAGATTTTGGGGAAATGTCCCTACACCTTATTTTTGGATTGTATATTTATGGAAATATTGCGGATATAGTAACTCTGGTATTTGTAATAATATGATGGATGTTTGTATTTACAACTTTGTGAATATATGTTTCCTGCTGTTTAGGCTTCCCTGTTGTGCTCTGATTTATCCCTAGTACCCATGAGTCCAGGTCTATTATGACCTGCTAAGCTGGGAATTGTGATATTGAATATATATATATATATATATATATATATATAATGAGGAAAATAAGCAGGTTGTGACAGACGGCTTCTCAAAATTTAGTTTTTTTTATGAAATTTGGTTTAGTTAGGGTCTATTTGATTAAAGGTTTGATTTTTAGTAGGTTCGATTATTTTTTTTAGTGTGCTTTGAATCCGATTAAGTTTCCATTGCGTGTTTTAATTCTATGTCCAAAGTTACCAATTTTGATGAACGCGTGTTCCGGTATTTCCTTAAGTAGACTAGGGTTTCCATTCTTGCTTTTTAATTTAGTGAATGCTAGTTTTTAGGGTTTAATTTGCGTGCTATTTAATTTGTTAAAAGTAAAATCAAACAACCATGAGATGCCAAATCTGAATTGAGTTCAGTATCCTTTTTATTTTTGATTAGATGAACGTAAATTTTGAGATTAAAACGCATTGCCTGAGGAGACGATCTAGCTCTTGGGCTGATTGTACACAACAGAACTCCTATACTTGAGATAGCTTCCGAGCTACTCATTTTTTGAGTGAGTCAAGTTTTTGGCGCCGTTGCCAATGAATGTCGGTCTTAGTCTAAAATTTACATTTTTCCTGTCATTTTTATTAGTTTTATGAAAAAAAAATAGAAAACAAAAACTAAAAAAAAATTTTGAGTTTTGAAAAAAATGGCTGCACCTACACCGCGCACGATGATGGACTTTTTGCAGCTAGAATATGTCACTGCATCCTCTTCCACTGTTTTTCCTTATGACGAGCTTAATTTCATGATGCAGCGTGGGAGGACATCATTGCTACCCGAATTCTACGGGACGGAATCTGAGTGCCCCTATCAACACTTAGCAGAGTTTGAATTAACTGGCAATATGTTTTTCCCTCATGCTAGGACTGATGAATTTATTCGACTGAATTTATTTCTTACTACTTTGCAGGATAGGGCACAGATCTGATTTCATTTCTTGAGACCTCACTCTATCACTAATTGGTCTGAGATGGAGCGTGAATTTCTGCATGTGTTTTGTCCCTCACAGAAAACTCAATTTTTGCAGGAACAGATTCTTAATTTTGTGCAACAGGATGACGAGACATTTCGGGCTTGCTGGGAGCAATTCAAGGATCTACTAAGCACTTGTCCACATCACGGGTTCGACTCATAGAGGTTAGCTAATAGTTTTTATACTGCTCTTACCCCTGATTGCAAGTATTTTGTCCAAACCATGTGCAATGGAGAATTCTTTAGCAAGGATCCAGATCAGGTATTATAGTTCTTCGATTACCTAGCTGAAAATGTCCCATAGTGGAACACACAATACACTGCACACCCTATTAGCACAATCGGTGGTGGAGATGTATACGAGCCACCAAACTACCCAAATATTCCTCCGCCTCAATACTAGGCACAATAGATCCCTACGAGCAATACACCATCAGACCTTTTCGAAGATAGCATAACACAATTGATGAACATGCTCCAGCAGTTCATGCAAACTCAAGTCAATCATAACAATGAATTATAGGAAACCATTAATGCGATAAGCACGCAGTTGGACATATTAGAATAAGAGGAATTGCTCGCGGAACCTCAGCCTAGTCCTCTAGAGTACCAACAGCCACAACAACAAATACACGATATTTCTCTTGAGATAGCAGAGGTCGCCATCACCTTGAGTAGCGAGAAAGAAGATCCCCAATATGAAATGCTCATCACCGGGCAACCAGTTGTCCCAGCACCAAAAGTTACGGCTAAAATAGATGAATTCAAAGAAACATCAGAAGAAACGGACCCTGAAGTGGAGCAGTTAGTTAATGAGGACACTGACACTCATACGGAGTACCAACCTGTGGTACCTCACTCTCAGGGCCCGGAAACCGTGGAACTGTCATTCTCGCCTGAACCAGATGTCAAGGAGCCCAATGTGGAGGCAGACTCCTGCAGTGGTGAGATGATATGCACACCTGATCAAGAGGGTGACAAGTCTGGTGAGAATCTCATTTTCAAAGAACCAGGTAAAACTCGTAATGTTAATGCTTCTGAAGAACTACAGGTACTAGCTCCAATAACTTTCCATCACATGTTAGTTCGTACAGAAGCAAATTTCCTAGACATGATGTTGAATAAATACCCTTTCTTGTTAACACACGAGGGTCGATCTGCACACATATAGTTTGGTATTTTAACGAGTATTAATTCATTTCAGGCTGATTTTCATGCAGGTCTGAAAACTGATCAATTGTGGCGGCTCAAATTTAGAGAACTGCCGATGCAATTTATAGACCTGCGGCCACCAGACGAAATTTCTCTAGAGCCTCCACTAGACAATTGTGATGTTTTTCTTTTCCTTGTTTTCCTTTTATTTTATCTTATTTTATTTTTAGTTAATTTTTAGGTCCATTTTCTCGTAGTTCAGTTTTTCTTTTCCATTACCCCGCTGTTCAGCTACGCCTTACCTTTCCCGTGCACAATTTTTTCTATTTCCCCTATGCTTTCACATTGAGGACAATATTCCACTTTAGTTGGGGGGGGGGTGAGCATTCACATGTGACACAGTGCACGCACACGTACCGGGTTTTATATTAAAAAAATTCAAAAATAAAAATAAAAAATCAAAAAGAAAGAGAGAAAGAAATAGGAGCACTGAAGAATTACACTGCACTATGTCATGCTTAACATTGCGTACACCCTTCACATACTTGCGTATAACTTACGAATTACACACTTGAGTCAATCATGCATAGTTCTCTTTATATGATTTTGTAACTCCATGAAGAGTTGATTGGTAGTACACTCATGTTAATTTGGCTATATAATTTCTTGTATTTACACGACATGTCACAAGGCTGAATAAACACACTCACGTGATTCATTGCACTTAGGGTTTCCTGTGAGCACTGAGAGAACACCCGTATGACACCTTGTGAGGTATTGTTGAGCCAATTATTGTTCTTTTGAGTTTTGACATTAGCTCAAAGTTCATGAAACTCAACTTTCCTTTTTTTTTTTCCTGGATATCCTTTGTACACTAGTCTATGTTTTGATTTGCTAGCCTAGAGGTGACTCCTAGTGGGGAGATAGAAACCTAGGTCTTGTAGTCTAGACAAGATGTGAAGGCTGAGCCACCCCTAGAGTTAGACTTAATTCATGAACCCCTATTCGAGCTCAATTCCCATTGATGGTATGACGATTACAAAAGAAGTGTTAAGATTGTCCTCGTTACTCAAGAAAAGACAGAAAATAAAGAATGAGCTGAAGAAAGAACAAGAAATAAACATGCGCATGAAATGAAATGTCAATGTCAGTCCACATACATATCACAAAAAATTCGAGGACACGACACATGTTTTCCACGTATGAAGATGCTTCAAACGGTTAATGCCTCAGATGTATTCACGACAAGTTTGAGAATAAGTTGATCTAGGGTGGTCTCGATTAGATATGGCGAGTAGGTGAGAAGATGTTAGGGTGAAGGACCCGACACCTCATAGATAGGTTATATCCTTTCCAGACTAATCCACTCCATATACTTAGCTTTTGTTCCTTTTAATATGTGGGATGTTTGATCGTGACACTCTTCCTCACATATAATGAGTGAACCCATTTTCTTTGAGTGTTTTTGAGGGTATACCAGTTAGGTCGAGTCAAAGTGACTGTTCTGTAGGTGTCCACTGGTATTCCAAGTGTACCGAGTCACACACATCACACAAACCTCGAGAGTTTACATGTTTATACTCGGACTTATATGACTACATTAACTCTGAATGTGCCACTGATTAACTTCATGTGAGTATATTTCTTAAATGACATATAAACAATGAAACTTGCATGAGTGACGTACTTTGGAGAATGTGCATCGAATATGAACGAGCCTATGTGAAATTCAGTTATATTCTTGTATGTGAAACGGTATACTTGTGTCGCATGTGCATTGATTTCATAATCACTAGAGTTTGTAGTTGTAGGCACTACCCTAAATTTTGTTCACGTCATTTGCTAGAGACTAGCAAATTGTTAGTTGGGGGGGTGTGATTATGCGTCAAAACTGCGTAATTGGGCACTTTAACCCGGTCTTTACGACTTATTTTTAATTAAATGTCCAATTATGTCCAATATTTTGATGAGTGCCGAATTTATCATTTTGGAGTTTTATTGCATAATTTATGAATTTTTGGTAATTTTTTTATCGCAGGAAAAATTCTCGAGAACCAAAACTGACACTTGTTTGTATTTCATGCATAACTTTTCCTTCTGAGTTTTGATCGAGACGATTCAATTTTTTCGAGAAAGAGAAGGATTATCTACAACTTTCGTGTTTTGAGTTTTGCGAGAATCGGGCTCCAAAAAGGTCAAAATTGGACATGATTCTAGAGAACAAAAATGATATATATATATATATATATATATATATATATATATATATAAATGTGTGGTTTTGATGTGACCCAGTCATGCATGGCTGAATCAGGCTATTTCCAATAGGGTCGGGTCACCTATCCGGATCCTAGGGCACTATTTCTTTACTCCTTTTTTTTTTTTTTATCAAAATGGGGTAAAATATATTGATTAAAAGAATACTTACAAATAAACTGGCATTCCTAGGCCAAATTATTCCTCTACTCCTTTATAAGAGCTCCTCTTGCGCGCACACAGGCAGAGCCGAAGGGCTCCCTTTCCCTTCTCTTTTTTTTTATTTTTCCTCTCTCTTTTCCCTTTTTCCTTTCCCTAACTCTCTCTCTCTCTCTCTCTCTCTCTCTCTCTCTCTCTCTCTCTCTCTTCCTTTGCTTCCCCTGTTTTCTCAACTCTTCTTTCTCTCCCTCTCTTACTCTTCCTCTTGTGATCTCTCCCACTCCCTTTGTCTTCTCTCCCTCGGCCCGCAGTCCTACTCCAACCGAGCTCCTCTGGAGCAGCATCCCGAGCATACCACCAGCACCCATGGTAGCCTCCCTCAGACTCCAGCAGCAACCATCCTCCTCAGCCCCATACCAGCAACTCCACCAGCCGTGCTGTCTATCGTGCCACTCCAGCAACCACCCGAGGCCACACAGCTTCCAGCAGACCAGCCTCCCATCAACTCCACAGCAGACCCAACAGCCACCCCAACCCCTCAGAAGCCCTCTCCAACTCCGTAAGCACAGTTTTGCTCCAAAACCACCAGCCATGGCCACTTGTTGTTCTCTCTCCCTCTCCCTCTCTCTCTCTCTCTTTCTCTCCTTTTTTATTTTTCTTTCTCAGTTTTTATTTACTTTTTATTATTATTGTTATCATTGAGTGTGATTTAAATTGTATTGCAACTTATTAAAGTTCTGTTTGAAATACTTATTTAGTTTTTTTTTTTTCATTGCAATATTTAGTCATTTATCTATTTATTTCTTTTTCTTTCAATTAATTCCGCATTAGAATCCTTTAAAAGAAAAAAAGGAAAGGTTTTACTTTTAAGGAATTAGAGTAGTCGGCTTCTCAAAATTTAGTTCTTTTTATGAAACTCGGTTTAGTTAGGTTCTATTTGATTAAAGGTTCGATTTTTAGTAGGTTCGATTTTTTTTTTTTTTAGTGTGTTTTAAATTTGATTAAGTTTCCATTGCATGTTTTAATTCTGTGTCCAAAGTTACCAATTTTGATTAACGCATGTTCCGGTATTTCCTTAAGTAGACTAGGGTTTCCATTCTTGCTTTTTAATTTAGTGAATGCTAGTTTTTAGGGTTTAATTTGCGTGCTATTTAATTTGTTAAAAGTAAAATCAAACAACCATGAGATCCTGAATCTGAACTGAGTTCAGTATCCTTTTTATTTTCGATTGGACGAACGTAAATTTTGAGATTAAAAGGCATTCCCTGAGGAGACGATCTAACCCTTGGGCTGAATATTACACGACAGAACTCCTATACTTGGGATAGCTTCCAAGCTGCTTATTTTTCAAGTGAGTCATAAATCCATGCTAGCATGTCCTAAACGCCTATACCATAACCAACTAGCTTCATTTATAATAGAAAAACATGTTACTTGTTGTGAAGCTAGATTATCAAGAAAGGTAGTATAAACATTTTCATGTTTATCAGCAGTAAAAAGCACTTTGCGTTCTGTTTTATTTTCTACTATGCATTTGTCATTTTCGAAAGATATTTTATATCCTATGTCACACAACTGACTTATGTTAAGTAGATTATGTTTCAGTCCATCAACTAGCAAAACATTATCAATGGTAAGAGAGGAATCCTTACCAACCTTAGCATTGTCCCCAAATGTTACATAGCCTCCATCCTTAGAAACAATTCATGTGAATTTGCCCTTGTTGCCTGTCATGTGCCGTGAGCACCCACTATCCAAGTACCATCTTTCCTTGGAGGAGGACGATCTTAAGCATACCTCATCCTCGTGTGCCATCAAGCACAGATTAGCGACCTCCGTGTCACTATGATCCGAATCCGAGTCGCTGCTGCTGAATTGGTCCCAGGAAGTCCTAGCCTTCATGGCTTTCTTCTTTTTCTTAGCCTCCTTTTTCAGTAGTGGGCTATCGGGTTTGATGTGTCCCACCTTGTTGCAGTTATAGCATGTAAGGGCATTTGATTTTTCTTTTCTTTTGCTGGACTCTCCTTTTTCATTAATGGAGTCTCTATATTTTTTAAATGGCTTCCTGTTCTTCCTGAAAAATCTGCTAAACTTTCTAGCTAGCATAGCCATTTCATCATTAGTGTCAGACTCACTGCACTCACAAGATGTGTTATTAAATGCTTTCAGTGCAGTTACTTTCTTAGCCCTATTATGCTCATTAAGTTTCTCATTTATGGACAATTCATAAGTAATCAAGGAACCTATCAATTCATCTAAGGTCATGGCCTTAAGGTCTCTACCCTCAGCAATGGTCATAGCCTTGGCTTCCCAAACTGGAGGTAAGCCTCTGAGGATCTTCTTGATCATCTCATATGAGGGATAGATCTTTCCTAAAGCATGCAGTGAGTTTACGATATGTGTGAATCTAGTGTACATGCTCTGAATGGACTCACCTACATTCATCCTAAAGGCTTCATACTCACTGGTCAACATATCTATCCTATTGTCTTTCACATCTCTAGTACCCTCATATGTGACCTTTAACTTATCCCATATTTCTTTTGCAGTCGAACATGCCATAATCGTGTTAAATTCATTTACATCAAGACTACAGTATAAAATATTCATGGCAGTGGCATTAAGACTAACAACTTTCATATCATCATCATCATATACATCCTCAGTCTTAGGAACCATAGTTGCACCCTCAGTTTTAATAGGGACATAGTTTCCCTTAGAGACAATCCTCCACACCTTCCAATCAGTATTCTGAAGGTAGATGCGCATCCTCTATTTCTAGAAGGTGTAATTAACACCACTGAAAACAGGAGGTCGTGTGGAAGATGGTCCCTCAAGGAAAGGGGTCACGGAGCTATGAACCATATGTGATCTTTTTGCAAAATAACAACTAGTCTATGCTACATGGCTCTAATACCAATTGTTAGCTTTATCGTGATCCTAAGCGGGGGGGTGAATTGGTATTTTTAAATTTAAACTCTAGTTCAATCACCTAACACAAGTATGTTCACAACCTTAAGGACAATCTAGTGCAAGTAAAGTAAATATGCCAGAAATTAAGTAAAACAATTTTAATCAAAACCACATGCACCAGAAAGCAGTAAAGTAAAAATGACACACATAAATGTTATCGAGGTTTGGCCAATTGCCTACGTCCCCGCCTTAGCTAACAAGCACAAGGATTACCACTATAACTTGCTCACTTAACCGGGTGGAGCGGCACCTATACAAACCAGGTCAATTAGCACAAGGCTGACCTCAACCTTTACAACAATCCTTACCGGACTGGATTACCACCCCCTTAGGCCACGCCTAGAAACACTCAAATTTATAATCAAATTGTACAATATAAAAGTGCTTTCACATAAAGCAGATTTGTACCCAAATGCGTTCAATCACATACACCACAAATGATTTAATATGTAAGCTCAATATGGTCTAAAAGGTTCAACTCTCAAATGTATTTTCTATCAGTGTAATGTGTACATGAGAGTGTCAACAAACAATCTTGGTATTTCAAGATGTTCTCAATCAAGATGCTCAAACAAAGTATCATGCAAGATTCAGATATTCCAAATAGCAGAATATGTCAATCACTTCAAATAGTGTATATACTTGCTTTGCAAAGGATATGCAATCTTTGTATTCAGCAAATGATATAAACTTGCATAAATATTGCCACAAAGATTAGTATAACAAACTCAAATATCTTTCCACAAAAATGTCAATATGAATACCACAAAATATTTGAGTAAGTTTGAAAATATTTTTGCAAGACAAAAACAAATACAAGCTTCCTAAGTTATTGCAATAAGAATGCAACACTCGGAAGTTCAACACAAGTCTTCTTAGGATAGGCTTATTAGAAAAGCCTCCTAAGAACACTTAGGTTATACTCTCATAAAAAATCGATTCAAACACTCAAGAAATGAGAGGGCAAACCTCTAAATAATAACACTCAATACACTTGCAGATGATACAGAGAAGTGAAGAAAGTAAGTTTGAATGGATTTAGAAAGAGTATGAGCAGTAGGATATATTTTTCTTGAAAGAGAATTTTGGATTTTTTTTTTGCTAATCAACTTCTAATTTTCCCAAATGAAGGGGTATATATAGACACCCCATGAATTATGACCGTTGGGGACCTATTAGGGATTATTAGGAAAGTTTAATGACATTTCAAATATTTAAACCTTGTTTAAAAAATGTTTAACCGCGGTAAAAATTAGGGCAACCTGAGAGGTCCGGTCGACCAGAACCATTTCGATCGACCAGAGTTCACATGGTTTGGTCGACCAAGACATTTTTGAACTAAGGGCTTGGTTGAACAAAAGTGGGCGATTTTCCAATTTACCGAGGTTCAGTCGACCATGCCATTTTGAACAGAATGGTTCGGTCGACCAAATAGTTAGGATTTCTCCCGAGGACCCTCAGTCGACCAGGTAGTTGGTATTTATTTTTGGCTCAGTCGACTAGATGGTCAAATTATTGACCTCAAGGGGTTTCGGTCGACCAGGGGTTTTGAACTACACCGAAAGAATCCGGTGTCAATTGGCCTTCGGTCTACCAAAGGGTAAACCCTAAGGTCATTTTGCATTATGGTTGGTTTAAGCTTACGTATTATCATACATGTGATGTGTGTGAGTTTATTACAAACTAAAGACCCTAAATAACTATTACAGACCAATTCTACAAATGAATAGATTACAATTGAAAACAATAATTGGTCTTCAGGCTTTACTTGCTTTGTGTCCACCTCGATTTTAACAATCTTAGTTCCTGCACAAAACCTCAAACACCCATTAGATACAATGAGTATTTGTCATAATCAAAACTGGGCGTGACCTATAAGGTCAACAGATTTATTGGTCTAACATATATCCAATAAAAATCTAAAAAGAGTACTTATACTGTTCGAACTCTTAAACTTTCAAAATTTGTTGCAGTATAAGTTGCTAATAGATTCTAAGCACATATTCAAAATTAATAGTGGGAGCATTTTTTCTTTAAATCTCTTTCTTGTTGTGCTCACCAACATTATAAGCTTAGATCTGTTGTTGAAATTTTCTATGGCTTGTGTACTTTAAAGCACAATGTTTTTATTGAATATTATAAATGAAAATATTTTGTTTGCCACAGTTCTTTGCTTTTCCATATGATCTTTTTTTTTAAATTAGTTAACATTTTTGGATCTGTGGCTGCATTTTTCTGGTACTTTGTGATTTGTGCTTAAATGATAAACCAAAAAAATTATGTTTGCTTGCTCTTTGAATCCTTAACTTCTTTAAACACTTAACCAATTCTTTAACTTATTTGTTTAATTTCACCAATCACACAAGAACTTAGTTCTTTTGTCCAATCAATAACACAGTTAAATAACCAATCAATTAAACACAATCTTCAAAGATACAAAATTCTGTAACATTATCCACAGCAGAAGCAGAATACATTGCTGCAGGAAGCTGTTGTGCTCAAACATTATATATGAAACAACAGTTAAAAGATTTTCAAATATAATATCAAACTATCCCTATCAAATGTGATAACACAAGTGCTATTAATATCTAAAAAAATCCAGTATCTCACTCAAGAACAAAACACATTGATATAAGACATCATTTTTTGAGAGATCATATACAAAATGAAGATATAGTACTGGAGTTTGTGAATACATGTGATGACCCAAAAATATATATATATGATTAAAGTACAATAATAATAAAATAATAAAAATAGTCATTAAGTTAATATCAATACAGAAGTGTTTTTCTGTAGGATCCTTGATTCCATGTTGATGCCTAAGAAAGAACTTGTCTTAGCGAGTGCTCAGAGACCATTGCGGCTCAGTCGCTCCCTGGAGGTCGGCCTGGTCAAAATGGAATTTCATAGGATAAACAGGATAGACACTATTTGTACACGTAAATAAGTATATATACATAAAATAGTGTTTTGACAGACATAATTTGTCGAAATACATAATAAGATAATAATAATATAGGTATCATATGTGGGGCCCACAAGACTATGTGGGGTCCACATGAGTCCCGGAGCCACAAGACACTATTTATATACGTAAATAAGTACATAAAATAATGTTTTAACTGATATAATTTGTAGAAATATATGATAAAATAATAATAATATAGGTATCCTATGCGGGGCCCACAAGACTGTGTGGGGCCCACATGAGTCCCGAAGCCGTATGGAGGTTTTCACAAGTCTCAAAGCTATGTAGGATGCATAAAATCGTATAAGAGTTATTCGAGTTACGTAGGATCCATTCGGGTCTCGAAGTTGTGTGGGGCCCACAAGACCATGTGGGGCCCACATGAGTTTTTAAAATTTAAATTTAATTCTTGTTCAAAAATAAAATAAAATAAAATAAATACTAAATATAGTTTAAAATTAATAACAATGATAATAATAATGATTAAGAAAAATAATAAAATAATAAAATAATTAGTTAGGTAATGGATTAATTAATAAGGTAAGTAATTAATTAAAAATTTATTTAGTGAGAATGGTGGCAAGCACTCCCAAATGGCCTCCACTCAAGTTTAAAATTAATAACAATGATAATAATAATGATAATAATGATTAAGAAAAATAATAAAATAATAAAATAATTAGTTAGGTAATGGATTAATTAATTAGGTAAGTAATTAATTAAAAATTTATTTAGTGGGAATGGTGGCAAGCACTCCCAAATAGCCTCCACTCAACCCATACCTTGCCCATCCCTTGCCCATTCTTTAATTTTTAAAATTATAATTTCACCCATCTCCCCACACTTTTATAAATTCTATTTCTTCCCCAAAATTTTCCTATAAATAGGGAGCTCTCAACCTTCATTTTTCACAACAATTTTCCAAGGAAGAGAAGGATTAGTGAGTGAAAGAATTTGTGGTGGAGAGAGAATTTTTGAATAAATTCTTAATCACCCACTTTTTCCGATCTCATTTCTTAAAGATAATTATTGTGTTCGTAGCACACGGTAAAAGAAGAAGGTAAGTAAATTTGATTATGTTAGTATTTTTATTCAAAATTTATACCCGAGTTTATTTGTAAGTAAATTTGATTATGTTAGTATTTTTATTCAAAATTTATACCCGAGTTTATTTGTAAGTAAATTTTGATTATGTTAGTTTCTTTTTATTTTAAATTCATACCCGAGCTTATTTTGTACGTAAATTTTAATTATGTTACTTAGTTCCACAAAATTTCCATGAGTTTATTTTTACGCATATTTAATTATACCAGTTCTATCTTTAATATACTTGCATCTATTTTTGGGTTAAGAAATGTTCCAATCCCCTCGGGTAAATTTTCAGCATTTCTTTCTATTCAAAAATAAAATTATATATATTTTTAACACAAAAATTGTGTGGCATGAGTTTATTTCTACGTTACATTTTTTTTATGTAAATATGAGTAAAGATGAGATTTTCACGATATTATTTTAAATTGCATAAATTATAATAAGATGATTTTCAAACCCCTTATGGCAACGAAAGTTCAAAGTTACAGATGCTCGGTACCGCAGCTTAAAGTTTATACGGATCAGAGTGCACCCACACTGTTTACAGAGTGGTTATTTATGTTAGTGGATTTCTCCTGAGTGCACACCTGGTTTAAGTCCAGGACTTAATAAGGAAAATCTCACTTAAAGTTTACGTACGTTGATTTAGTTTGGTCGGCCAGCCAGCTAAGTCCAGTCTTCGGACCGCACAACCCAGTCATGGGGGTAAACATGACTTACGGCAAACAGGCCTAAGGGTGGTTTTTACAATATATGTTTATACATATTTAATTACGTGTACAAAGTTACTGATGATTTGAAGGAAAAGTGTAAGTTTACGTGAAAAGGATCATTTTGGTGCTTAAATGACGATCTAAGGAAAACGTACAAGGAAAAGTATATGTATGTTTATCATTAAATATTTTTACAGTTTTAAAGTTAAAAGTTTAATTTAACAGTTATAGTATATGATTATAAAAATTTACTGTTAAAATTGATGAAAAAGTTTTATGCAGGAATTTTTAAATTTATGTTTATTCTAAAAGCAGTTTTGAAGTTATAGTATTAAATATTGTTTTACGAAATTCTTTAAAAGCTCATTTTGGCCACACACTAATAATAATCTTATTTACTTACTGAGCGTCGTCTCACCCCAATCATATTTTATTTCAGATAACTCTGAAGGACATGTCGGAAATCAGGCTTAGCAAGCATGCGGGTGGGGATTAGAAAAATAAAGATTAATTAGAAACATTAGTATGATTTCAGATATTTACGTTTGTGTAATTTTCTTCTTTTGAAATAAGTGATTGTAACATGAATAATTAGCGCTCTGGTTTGAATAAAATTTGAGTTTATTTTGCTTCCGCTGTAAATCAGTAGTAAAAAGTTAATATCCCAGGCCCCTCGGGGTCGGGGTGTTACAATACACATGATCAATTAGCAGATATTTTCACAAAACCTTTGTCAGAAGAAATATTTATATTTATAAGAAGAGAATTGGGCATGCTTCATAATCAGGAAGTTTTTTAGGAGTTGTTCTAGTTGGCAGGCGACTGCCACCAGGGTACCAGGCGACTGCCTGGCCACTGTCTTTTAAAATTCCACAAAGACAGGCGGCTGCTACATTGAAGCAGGCGACTGCCTTGCGGCGGGTTGGGTTTTAAAACCCTATACTAAGTCATTTTAAAACCTTCCAGGCGCCTAACCATTCATTTTCCTTCAGAAACCCTTCGTCTCCATCACTTTTTATACAAAAATCTTGCTAAAAAACATCTAGAAATCTAGCATCAAATCCTTCTTACACACAAAAACTGAGCATTAGCCTTGAGTTTCCTTGATTTTCCCGAAATCTTGGAACTGTTTAAGGATATTGGATGGGATAGGTTCATCACCTACCAAGCTAAAGGGTATTATCCTAATGTTGTACGTATTTTTTATGCAAATATGGAGCGATGTGAAAATGGAATCAAAACAAATATGCTTGGGAAAGAGATTCAACTAAATTCCATATCTTTGGGAAAGATCCTTCGAATTAAGCCAGGGGATTTCAAGATTCATATCATTGAGAAGCAATGGATTATGGCTTAAGGTTTTACACCACAAGAATTTTTGCCACTAGTTATGACTGATTTTTCTTGTGTTTCTATATATTCAAGTTTTTTATCGGCCATGCAACTTTTGGTGTTCTAGAACTAGCACTTTGACTTGAAGTATTATCTCTGTTTTTCTCCTTCCCTCCTTTTTGATAGATGTCCAAAGGGGCAGAGAAAGTTGTAGTGCAAAAATATGAAGTATTTTTGTATGTTGAAGTATGTTTGTGACTGTTAATGAAGTTTTTTTTCTATAAAGTACACCATGCTTTTTGATAGGGGGAGTCATGAAAATATACCATACTTATTGATAAAGGGAGCCATGAATTTTAAAAGCTTATTATTTTTGCTCTCGATTTTTCATCATCAAAAAGGGAGAGAATGTTGGCCTAATAAGGCTTACAATTCTTATTTTGATGATAACAAATCAAATAATATATTTAACATATTTCAAGTAAAAGTGTTCAGGAAAATAACAGAGTTCAAGTGTATAAGAAAGTTCATGGATTACAAAGAGCATAAAGAATGAAGTAATATTGTGAAAAGCTCAAAGGAAAGAATGCAACTACAAAGATGGTGGAAGAACAAGTTTTGAAGATTAGATTATACTTTTAAGGATATTCTCAAATGTAAGTACTTCAAAGTAAATCTTAAGTATAAAGAAATTTGAAGCTCATAAAAATTCAAAAACATGTTTTTATATATATACTCTAAAGAATATTTCTTAAATCCATAAAAAGAAAGGGTTTAAGAAAAGAAAATTTTTTGAAATAATGAAGTTTTTAAACATATTTATTTCAAAATATTTGGAAAATCAAAAATATTTTTTTTAAACATATATACCCTAAAAAGTTTTTTTTTTTTAATAAATAAAAAGGGCTTAAAAAGAGAATATTTTTTAAACCATGTTTTTAAACATATTTATTTCAAAATATTTGGAAATGAATTTTAGAAATCTTTGGGAGTAATGGATGATTTCAAAAAACTCTATAAATAGTTCTAATCTCAAACATTTTAAATGAGAGAAAAGAAAGTACAAAGAAAGAGAGAAAGAACTTTGATGAAATATTCAAAAGAATTTTGAAATTGAGAAATCCTCTAAAGTTTCCAGATCAAGTGCTTTTCAACAACTTTTCTAATCCAGAGATATTCAAAGGCTTTTAGATCAAAGTAAGTTTTTTTTTAAAGGTTTTAGATCAATTAATCTTCAAGTATTCCAAATTTTGTTTTCAAAGGATCTGAAATTCTTTTAAGATAAACTCTCTGATCATAAATCGATTTACATTCTGAAATTAAGTTTTCCAACGATCAAAATTTTTATCTTCTTTGGAAAATTATTTGATAATCCATACCAAGTAATTGAGCTTAAAATTTCATATATTTAAATTACTTTGAGGTATAAAGTGAGCTGATTGGTGTATTAATTCACTCTAGTGTGAGAGTTCTCTTTTGTACACATATTCCTTCGTTATCTTTCTTAAACGATTTTGAGTTGTTGAATCGTTGAACCAAAAAAGGGGTTGTTATTTGGAGAGGCGGGCTCTAGCCTAATTGAAGGAGTGCATTATAAGTTGGTATTGTTCCACCAGGTAAAGGAACTGAGATAGTGAAAGCCTTTGGTGTTTTTGCCAAAGGCGAGGACGTAGGCTGTGTTGAAGCCGAACCTCGTAAAAACTCTTGTCTCCTTCTCTCTACTTTAATTTACATACTTTATTCGCTTTTGTTATAAAATTTATGAGTGCAGGTTGCAGGATTTAAATTAAGTTCTTGATCAATAGAAAGTTCGTTTTGATTAATCTTTTGCGGAAACCCAAAAGGGGAGTACGTTGATTAATTTGCGAAAATCTAAATCAAGTAAAGTGAATAATAAAAGGTTACAGGGAAAGCAATGAAAGCCTAAATGTTATTGATTGATTGATTACATTAATCGAATTATTATTTTAAATTCCAGTTTTCTTAAGTGTTGTTATATATTGTATTTTGCTGGCTTATTAAAATTAGAAAACTTAAAAATCAAATAAAATTAAAAGATTTCCAATTCACCCCCCCCCCCCCTCTTGGGAAGCTATTCTTCATTTCAATTATATATATATATATATATATATATTTATACTTTTTTAAAAGTAAGGTTTGAACTTATATAGAATATTTTTATATCTTGCTTGTGTGCGTGAATTTTTTCATGACTGTGCTTGTATTGTATTGAAATTTTATGTCATAAAATTATATTGTTTATAAATTCTTTTTAAGGGTGTTGAATAACTGGTTCATGAATCTTACATGAAATGCATGTGAACTAGTTAGACCATTCTTACGCTCGAGCCAATTTTTTATATATGTCGCATGCTTTAAATTCAAATCTTTTTTGGGGAATTACATTGTGCTTAAATTACAATGGTTTGAGGATATTTCTAGTCTGATCTTATTAACATGTCATTTTAATCTTTTAAATGACCAGTTATACTGTTTTACATGCTTAATGACCATATCTTTCAAACAGTTATAAATTTTTTTTATGCCCATCTATTATATCGAATAGGGGAGAGTTTTCTAAGAAAAATAAATATCATTTTTTTTTAAAAAGGAGGAGTTCTCTTTGCTAAATCATTTTCTAAATGATCAAAATGCTTTCTACTTAACTTAGCCCTTTTGCTAATGACAAAAGGAGGAGAATGTTTTTTAGCAAAATGATAATGATTAAAAGGGAAAATTTTAGGGGTAAATCATAGGGACAAATTTCTGAGTGTGTGCTTTAACGAAAAAATTTAAATGCATGATCATTTGTTGTGTCTTCTTTCATGAATATGCTTAACCAATTATGTTTATTTTTATGTTATGCATATTCTTAGGGGGAGCCTTTTCAGGTTATACCCATTTTGCTCTTAGGTGTTTGTCATTATCAAAAAAGGGGAGACTGTTGACTTTTTGAGTCTGATCCCTGTTTTGATGCTGAAAAAACACCAGTGCCTTATCTGTGTGTTGAGTGCTTGTACAAGTTTTTATTTTCGCACGCACATAAGACAAAGAAAAATGGAAGCCAAAAGTACTTAAAGAGCATATACTACTGGTGCATTCCATGAAGACATAAGAACAAAAGAGGAAAAGAAGACATATATTTTAATAGTATATGCATTTACTTTTATCCCTTAGTCTGTAATAATGCATGTCATGCATGGTATGAATGAAAGCTCAGTAATGACCGTAAATAGACTATAGGGAACTACATGACCTTAGGGATCGGTCGACCGACGCCAAATTTTTTGGGTTAGCTCAAAGACCATAGATTGACTTTAGGTCCCCAAACATCACATGACAAGGCCCCTATAACTTAGAAATTATAATTATGTGAATATGGGTGACTTTAAATGTCAATCAGGAATTAAATGCACACTTTTTGTGTGTTCGGTAGAACAAACCCAAACCTACATTGACTATTCGGTCAACGAAACCTCCCAAGGTCAACTGTTGACCATTTGATCGACCACTTTTAAAATGAACTTTCACCGCACCGTCAACTGAATGGGCATGTGGTTGATTCCCAACGCTCTGGTCAATCGAACTTCTAGTTAAAAAAATGACTTGGTCGAATGAACCTCTAAATTTGGTCAACCGTGTAACGTCCTCAAAATTCTATCCATTATATATATATATATATATATATATATATATATATATATATATATCCATACCTAAGCAGCGGGAACATAAATCATTCAACCATTCACATATATATACTATACAATACCAAAATCCAGTGTTTATTCACCATAGCCATACAAGACTAACCCCTTCAGTATCATCTACCCAAAAATATACACAACTCTGTCAAAAACTTACCCTATAACCAAGGTAATCAACACTCTCTCTATCCATGAGCCTGATCTGCTCGCCTAACTGTCTCACCTAAAAAATGTTAAATTAAGGGGGTGAGTCGACGCTCAGTAAGTGGAAATATGCTATTACTAATGCGTGGCAACTAAGTTAAGAGTACTTTTTAAATACTAACTGAGTTGTATTGTAATAAATAATCTATAAAGCATATCTCTCTTTCACAATTTAAAATATACTGTATCGTTTGTATTTCCGACTTTTCATACTGATAGTACCATACTATACTCATCATATACTGTAAAACTGTATGCATATACATAACTGTGATTTATCCCTGGGATTCTGTACGCCATGATTTCACCCCTTATGACAGGGTTGTGCGGCCCATAGGCGAGACTTAACCTAGTCAGCCCTCCAAGTAAGTCATCATACTCTAAATTACCTCAGCCTAGCCAAACTGCATCCACTCCTAAGCGTGGGACTGGCTGCTACCTCGTCTAACCGGCCCCCTCTACCCAGTGTATTGGGGAGCTGCACCCTCTCCGAGTACGGTTAGACGGTACCCACACACGATCTGAGATATGTGGTTGCACTCTATCTGTATATAGCAATGGTACCGTGCTCTGTAAACTGTATCTGTCTGTAATCTTTCCATAGGGATCTGATACTATATACATATATACATATATACTCTTTTAGTGTTTTTCATCATATTCCCAAAATTACCATAATGTTATCTTTATGTACTGTAAATACTGTAATCTCTGTATACTGTATCTTTAGCATCTTGATGCTACCTCTGTATATTTATCTGTATACTCTGTCTATAAACTCTATATGTTATGGTAATAGGAAAACATGGCATGCTATAACACTGTACATACTGTTCTGTATAAAACTGTAATATATATACTAATCTGAGTAAAACTGTATACATGTATATGTATATGTATATGTGTATATATATATATATATATATATTTGTACCATGAAACTATTCATATATAAGCTGTATATGCATGTAAATTTATCTGTATAATCTCTGTGCATTCAGTTTAGTATGATACATTATAAAAGCTGTATAAAATTCTTCATCGCGTGAAAATCTACTCACGCCACACAAGCATTTAAATTCATATTCTATAAATATTATATAATAAACTGGCATAAATATGTGTCCATGAAATCTCTAATAGCATTATGAAAACTCCTAACATAGCATATTTCCCTTACCTTAACTTTGAAAAGCACCTATAAAATTCTGGCTCTATACCCACAGGGTTTATAGTTCAACACCCTGAAAACAAAATTCTCCAAAACAAAATGTCAGTATTTCTTCATCTACATCATTTCCTATAACTGATAGAAGGCCAGAAATGGGCTAAAAGGCCTTACTCTAAGTTTGGGATGAATTCCAACTCGATCCCACCGACAATCCGTCCTAGTAAACTTGAGGAGAACTCCACCAGGAACGTCGTGGTGGCTTCAGATCTCCAATCTAGAGAGGAATATGCCCGGAAACGAAGAGAGAAGTGAGAGAGGGACGTATAAAAAGAAAGGAGAGAGAGAGAGAGCACGACCTTGAAAATGGATAAAAATCTAGTTGTTAGCTATCTATAGGGCCAGATTCATCGACGAGACATCATCTCGTCGACGATTCCTTCATTAAATTCATCGATGAAACCCTATATTCGTCGACGAAATTCAAAGCAGCTCATTCTTCACTCGGTAGTTTCTCATCGACGAAACCTTGTATTCGTCAACGAATTTCCTTATGCACTCGTTGACAAATCCCCTGTATTCGTCGATGAATTCTGTGTAAAATTCTGGGTTATTACATTCTCCCCTTCTTATAAAATTTCGTCCTCGAAATTTACTAGTTGTATCCCCATCTATACACTCCATCATTCTGTAGAAGAAAAAGGGTCTACTTGTTTTATTATCTGCCCTCACTTGTGGCAAAGGAATACCATGGTTACATTTACATTCTGGAAGATTACACATATAAAACTAAAATTATCTACTAACTAAAATCAATACATATACCTACAAAAGAAACCTATCTAACTATTATACTTTACCTGAGTACCTCAATATCTCTTGGAACAACTAAGGGTATCTCTGTCTAATCTAATCCTCTAGCTCCCAAGAAGCTTCGTCTGTAGCGTGATTCCTCCACAAAACTTTAACTAATTGTATTTCTTTAGTGCATAAAGTCTGAACTTTCCTATCCAAAATTTGTACTGGTACTTCTTCATATGCCAATGAATCCTTAAGTTCTATCTCTGCATAGCTAAGGATGTGGGATGGGTCTGGGATATATTTCCTTAACATAGTAACATGAAACACGTCATGAATACGAGCCAAAGCTGGCGGCAAAGCTAGCCTATAGACAATTTACCCTATTCTCTCAAGTATCTCAAAAGGACCAATATACCTAGGGCTCAACTTGCCCTTCTTTCCAAACCTCATAACTCCTTTCAGAGGAGCTATCTTCAAAAATACTCTATCTCCCACATCAAATTCCAACTCTCGGCGGCGAGTGTCTGCATAGCTTTTCTACTGACTCTGTGCTGTATAAATTCTTTCTCTAAATAATCGGACTTTGTCAGACGCCTGTTGTATTATCTCGGGACCCAAAACTTGCCTTTCACCTACTTCATCCCATAAAATAGGAGAACAACATCTCCTGCCATATAATGTCTTGTATGGAGCCATGCCGATACTAACTTGATAGCTATTATTGTAAGCAAACTCAACTAATGGTATAAACTGGATCCAACTGTCCCCAAAATCAAGCACACAAGCACGAAGCATATCCTCTAGTGTCTGAATTGTTCTCTCAATCTGACCATCTATTTGGGGATGAAAAGCAGTTCTAAAAGCTAACTGCGTACCCATAGCCTCCTGAAAACTTTTTCAAAATCATGAAGTAAACCAAGGATCTCGTTCTGAGACTATGGATACTAGTACTCCATGAACACGTACTATCTCCTGAACATATATCTCTGCCAATCTTTCCATGGAATAACCAATTCTAATAGGGATGAAATGAGCGGTTTTCGTCAAATGGTCAACAACTGCCCAAATCGCATTTAATCCATGTCGCACTGGTGGTAACCTTGTAACAAAGTCCATCGAAACGTGGTCCCATTTCCACTCTGGAATGAATAATGGCTACAACTTTCCTGCAGGTCTCTGGTGTTCAGCTTTAACTTGTTGACACATCAAGCATTGCTGAACAAATTTGGCTATCTCCCTCTTCATTCCACTCCACCAGAAATACTCTTGCAGGTCCCTGTACATTTTAGTACTACCGAGATGGACCGTGTATAGGGATCTGTGAGCCTCCTTCAGTATAGTTCTCCTGATCTCAGTATCTGCAGGAACACATAGCCTAGTATGGAATTGGAGAGCTCCGTCATCTGATACGCTGAACTCCTCACCTTGACCATCATGTACTCTAGTCATCACCGCTGCCAACTCTGCATCATCACCCTGAGCTGCTTTAATCCTCTCATAAAGCGTGGTCTAAACCACTAGACGGAAATAACTGCCCGAGGACTCTCCTCCACCAATTCTATATGGAGCCTCTCCAAATCCACCAGAATTGAGTACTGAATCTCCATAGCTACCAGTACAGATCCCCCTGATTTCCTGCTCAAAGCATCTGCCACTACATTTGCTTTTCCTGGGTGGTAATTAATCGTGCAATCATAATATTTAATAAGTTCTAGCCACCTTCTTTGCCTCATATTCAACTCTTTCTGAGTAAAGAAATATTTCAAACTCTTCTAATCTGTGAAAATCTCGCACTTTCCACCATATAAATAATGCCTCCAAATCTTGAGAGCATACACCACTGCAGCAAGCTATAAATCATGGACAGGATAATTCTTCTCATATTCTTTAAGCTACCTAGATGCATATGTGATAACCCTGTCATGCTGCATCAACACGCATCCAAGACCCTTCAAAGAGGCATCACTGTATATTACAAAACCGTCCTCCCTTGATGAAATAGCCAGTACTAGAGCTGAAACTAACCGCTGCTTTAACTCTTGGAAACTCTGCTCATAATCATCAGTCCATTCAAATTTTACATTTTTCCTCGTAAGTCGTGTTAATGGACCTGATAGCTTGGAGAAACCATCCACAAAACATCGGTAATAACCTGCTAACCCTAGAAAACTCCTAACTTCCTGAACATTTCCCGGCCTTTCCCAACTCACCACTGCCTCTATTTTACTCGGATCAACTGATACTCCTACTTTTGAGATCACATGCCCGAGAAAAGTAACCTGCCTTAACTAGAATTCACATTTCTTAAATTTTTCATATAATTTTCTTTCCCTTAATACCTGCAATACCAGCCTCAAATGATAATCGTGCTCCTCGTAATTCCTCGAGTAGACCAGTATATCATCAATAAACACAACCACAAACTGGTTCAAATACTGGTGGAACACCCGATTCATCAAATCCATGAAAACCACTGGTGCATTAGTCAACCCAAAAGGCATCACTAAAAACTCATAATGCCCATACCTGTTATGAAATGCGGTCTTAAAAAATGTCCTCCGCTCTAACTTTCACCTGATGGTAACCCGACTGCAGGTCAATTTTAGAGTAAACCTGGGTCCCCTGGAGCTGATCAAATAAATCATCAATCCTAGGGAGAAGATATTTATTCTTGACTATCAATTTATTTATCTCCCTATAATCGATGCACAACCTCATGGCTCCATCTTTCTTTTTCACGAACAGAACTGGCGCACCCCAAGGCGACACATTGGGCCTGATAAAACCTTTATCCAGCAATTCTTGTAACTGTTCTTTCAATTCTTTTAACTTTATCGGGGTCATACGGTATGGTGCTTTAGATATTGTTGCAGACCCCGGTAAAAAAAATCTATAGTGAACTCAATCCCATGATCTGGTGGCAAACCAGATAATTCTTCTGGAAATACATCTAGGAATTCCCTCACTACCGGTACGTCAGCTTGTCTCAATTCTTCTTTTGGCAATTCTTTTATGTATGCGACATACCCCTAGCAACCACCCTGTAACAATCTCCTCACCTGAATAGCCAACGCTAGCTGTGGTGAGGCACGTACACATGAACCCACAAATCTAAACTCTAACTCGCCCAGGGGTCTAAAAATTACTTCTTTCAGATGACAATCAATACTTGCGTGATAAGTTGCTAACCAATCCATGCCCAATATCACATCGAACCCTTGCATATCTAGGACCACAAGATCGGCTAACAGCACTCTCTCTTGAATACTTACTGGAAAATTCCGAAGTACCCTCCTGCATCTAACCACAGATCCCATCGGCGTACCCACAGATAGTTCTACATCTAGTAGCTGAGTCTCTACCCCAGTTATTCTGACATACCTCATTGATATAAAGGAATGGGTGGCACCTGTATCAAACAAAACAACAATTGTATATGGTAAAGCAGTAAGGGTACCTGTGACCACGTTTCCAATCATTTCAGCGTCTCCTGGTGTTAACGCATAGACCCTCGCCAGCACAGTGTTTCTCTTCTGACCTCCGCGGGGCTCCTGGTATCCTCTCCGAAATGGCCTAGGAGCAGGTACATAACCTGGTGTCATCTGATAGGATCGAGCTATATGATCGGGTCTCCAGCAACGATAGCAAATATTCTCCCCAAATCAACATTCACCTAGGTGTCTCCGTCCACATCTAGTACAAATGGAGGGAGGCTGACTGCCCTGAAATCCACCCTGCTCTACTATCTGTCTCTGACCTTTGCCAGATCTACCTCCCCTCCAAGAGCCTCGACTGGGACCCGCCTAAAAGCTCGAGGGTGCGGTCCTTTTCTTCTAACTCTATGTCTTAATCTCTTTCAATAAACTTTCCTCTGTTATAATGGCCCTGTTAACCAACTCTGTAAAATCTTGGATCCTCAGTACTGCCACCTGCCTATAGATATCTCGCCTCAAATTCCTCTCCAACATTCTAAGCTTCTTTACTTCATCGAGGACGATATATAGGCAGAAACGCGAAAGCTCAATAAATCTCGCTGCGTACTGCTGGACTGTCATCGACCCCTGGGACAGGCTTAGGAACTCCTGAATTTGGGCCTCTCTGACCGAAGCAGGATAGTATCTATCAAAGAATATATCCCTGAAATAGGCCCAGGTCATCTGCACCAGTATAGCCCTCTGCTCCTCCAACAACCTGGTGGCTGGCCACCATCTCTCGGCCTCCCCCGCCAGCCTATACATAGCATACAAAACTCTCCTCCAATCGGTGCAGTGAAGTACTATCAGAATTTTCTCTACCTCCTACACCCAATTCTCCGCAACTGCAGGATCAGTCGCTCTAGAGAAAGCTGGCGGATTCATCTTCATAAATTTCTCTATGGTACATCCCTGAGATGAGGATGGACCTCCCTGCTCTCTAAAACTCCGTGCTATCTCAGCCATGACTTATTAAGCCACACTATGTAGCGCAGCATCTGAATCCCCACCTACTGCGCTAGAAGGACCAGCTCCATCATCCCCACTCGCATGAGCTCTATTGCCTCCTGCGTCCATCCTGCAAATATATAAAACACCGTTTTAGAATTCTATTTCTCCATAGACCCAGCTTACTCAACTAAAACTCAAAACTCTCTATTAACTATCCCTCCTATTCTAACCCCAAAATTCACTCCTGCAAACCAAACACATGACTCGTTGACAGTTTACTAAGGTTTTCCTGAAATCGTCACTCCAGGAAAAACATAGAAACAATCACGAAATCCCGTATCCAAATCATAGAACAAAACCTCAAATATTTTTCCTATATTCTGGTATTATTTTTCGCTACACTCTAGAGTCTACAGAACCTAAAAACCTCGGCTCTGATACCAAAATGTGACGTCCTCAAAATTCTATCCATTTTATATACATATATATATATATATATCCATACCTAAGCAGCGGGAACATAAATCATTCAACCATTCACATATATATACTATACAATACCAAAATCCAGTGTTTACTCACCATAGCCATACAAGACTAACCCCTTCAGTATCATCTACCCAAAAATATACACAACTCTGTCAAAAACTTACTCTATAACCAGGGTAATCAAAACTCTGTCCATCCGCGAGCCTGATCCGCTCACCTAAATGTCTCACCTAAAAAATGTTAAATTAATGGGGTGAGTAGACGCACAGTAAGTGGAAATATGCTATTACTAGTGTGTGGCAAGTAAGTTAAAAGTACTTTTTAAATAGTAACTGAATTGTATTGCAATAAATAATCTATAAAGCATATCTCTCTTTCACAATTTAAAATATATTGTATCGTTTGTATTTCCTACTTTTCATACTGATAGTACCATATTATACTCATCATATACTGTAAAACTGTATACATATACATAACTGTGTTTTATCCCTGGGACTCTATACGTCATCATTTCACCCCTCATGACAGGGTTGTGCGGCCCGTAGGCGGGACTTAACTTGGTCAGCCCTCCAAGTAAGTCATCATACTCTACACTACCTCAGCCCGGCCAAACTGCATCCACTCCTAAGCATAGGACAGGCTGCTACCTCGTCTAACCGGCCCCCTCTACCCAGTGTACTTGGGAGTTCACCCTCTCCGAGCAGGGTTAGACGATACCCACACACTATTTGAGATATGTGGTTGCACTCTATCTATTTATAGCAACGGTACCATGCTCTGTAAACTGTATCTGTCTATAATCTTTTCACAGGGATCTAATACTATATACATATATACATATATACTCTCTTACTGTTTTCATCATATTCCCAAAATTACCATAACGTTATCTTTATGTACTGTAAATACTGTAATCTCTGTATATTGTATCTGTAGCATCTTGATGCTACCTCTGTATATTTATCTGTATACTCTATCTATAAACTCTATATGTTATGGTAATAGGAAAACATGGCATGCTATAACACTGTACATACTGTTCCATTTAAAACTGTAATATATATACTGATCTGAGTAAAATTGTATACATGTATATGTGTGTGTATATATATATATATATATATATATATATATATATATCATGAAACTATTCATATAAAAGCTGTATATACATGTAAATTTATTTGTATAATCACTGTGCATTCAGTATAGTTGTATAAAATTCTTCATCACGTGAAAATCTTCTCACGCCACACAAGCATTTAAATTCATATTCTGTAAATACTATATAATAAACTGGCATAAATATGTGTCCATGAAATCTCTAATGGCATTATGAAAACTCCTAACATAGCATATTTCCCTTACCTTAATTTTGAAAAGCCCCTATAAAATTCTGGCTCTATACCCGCAAGGTTCCTAGTTCAACATCTTGAAAACCAAATTCCCCAGAACAAAATGTCAGTATTTCTTCGTCTACATCATTTTCTATAACTGTCAGAAGGCCAAAAATGGGCTAAAAGGCCTTACCCTGAGTTTGGGATGAATTCCAACTCGATCCCACTGACAATCCGTCCTAGTAAACTTGAAGAGAACTCCACTAGGAACATCGTGGTGGCTTTAGATCTCCGATTCGGCAAGGAATAGGCCTATAAATGAAGAGAGAAGTGAGAGAGGGACGTAAAGAGAGAAAGGAGAGAGAGAGCGGCATTGAAAATGGATGAAAATCCAATTTTTAACTATTTATAGGGCCAGATTCATCGACGAGACACATCACCTCATCGGCGAGTCCTTCATTAAATTCGTCGATGAAACCCTGTATTCATCGATGAAATTCAAAGTAGCCCATTCTTCACTCGGTAGTTTCTCATCGACGAAACCCTATATTTGTCGACGAATTTCCTTATGCACTCGTCGACGAATCCCCTGTATTCGTCGATGAATTCTGTGTAAAATTCTAGGTTATTACAAACCGAACATGCCCTCATTGACTCGAAAGTTAAGGAGTTGTCTCAAGAGGGGGAGTGAATTGGATTATTAAAATTTATTTTAATTCCTTTCAATGAATTCTTAATTTTTTGTTGATTTAGCAATCACACAACCAAACCTTATTTGGACAATTAATCAATACTTCAACACAACACAAAATTTGTTTATACAAGTTTAGCGAAAAATTAATTAAGTTATAAACCTTTATATAAATAAGTGTACGTTTGGTAGCTTGAATACTTAGATGAATAATCAATTCACAAACCAATCAACCAAAATACATTTAGTTAACATATAATTTAAGTAATCAATCACAAAATATAATCTGCAGCACTTTAGCAATTTTCGGTTTTTGTATGTAGCCCCGTGAATTTATGTAAACCATGTGGTTAATGGATTTCATTTCCCAATTTGCTACATAATCAACACTCTTTCCAAAAGCTTATACTTTAAATAAACTTTTAGTTAAAGAGTCTTTGGGTGTTAATCAATTAACGTACTTTCTTATGGTTTCCGCAAATTATTTATCAACCAACGTACTCACTTTCGGTTTCCGAAATCCCAAAAACAAATTAAACTTCAATTTATTTAATTTCAAAACTATGTAGTATTTATAATCATGAAATTTAAAACATCCACGCAGTTTATAAGTATGCTAGAATTTAAAGAGCAAAGGAAAAAGAGAGAGACAAGAGTTTTTATGGGGTTTGGCTTATCCCCAGCCTACGTCCTCGCCTTTGGCCAATACCACCAAAGGATTCCACTATGCCATTTTTTTTTTTGGGTGGAACAAACCTTAGACACTCCTTCAATAGGTTAGAGCAACGCCTCTCCAAGTGATACCCCACACTCGGTCACTCCTTCAATAGGCTAAAGCTACACCTCTCTAAGCGATACCCCACGTTCGGTCACTCCTTCAATAGGCTAGACCATGACCTCTTCAAGTGATACCCCAAGCTCGGTCAATGATCCTACAACCTAGAATCATCAAGAAATAAGAAATACTAGTTGCGTACAATGACACTCTCACAAAAAGAAGATTAGTACAGTTTCAAACACTATGTACTTCAATAATTAAATATCAATATGAAATACAATTAAAGCTCAAGTAAGAATTTCACCAAGTTCTTTCTAGATGAGATTTAACAACTCAGAACTTAGAGGTAGGATGGATCAACAACTCATAAATTTAGCAATTCGGTTGCACAAAGATTTGAGCAGGAGTGATCTTTAGAAGAAATTACAAGTAGAGTACTTGAATGCTGATTGTATGCTTGGTGATTTATTTCATTCGGTTAAAGGAGTATTTATGGAATTTTTAAAGTGAGTTTCCTTGTTTCCCACATTGCTTGGAGTGTCCCCCAAGTTTTTATAACATTTAAATTTGAAAAACTAATTTTTAGAATTTTCCCATTAAAGTTCAAAATTTAAAAACTCTGCAGGGTCAGTCGGCTAGGTCACTCGACTGGGCCTGTTTTGTATAGGGTCAGTCAGCTGGGTCACTCGACTGGACAATCCATTTTTCCAAAACTTTCATTTTTTTGAGAATTTGATCCATTTTTATTTGAAAAACTCAAATATGACTTTTAAAATCATTTTCCAGGGTTTTCAAAAATTGGTCTCTAAGTCTATATTGTATACTAAAGAGTTTCAAAGTATTTCATAAGATATTTAAACATGAAGTACTTACATAAAGACTTCTTAAGACTTTAACATTCTAAACATTTAAGTCTTCATACTTGCTTTGTCTTCAAACTTTAATATACTTTGAGCTTTCTCTTTAATATCCATGCTCTCATAATCTTCAAGCTTTAATATATCATCTTGGAATCCATGCCTTTAAGCTTCTTTTGATCATATTTCTTTGGATTTTAAGCTTTCAATAAATCCTTGTGTACACTTGACCTTACTTTTTCATAGTTGAGTCTTGAAATGTCATCACTTAACCAAATATGTTAAGTTCCTCTTGTTTGTTGTCATCAAAACAAGATGTTAAGCCTTGTAAGGCCAATAATCTCCTCCTTTTTGATGATGACAAATAAGGAACAAAAATTTGAGTGAGCCTTAAAATGAGACTCCCCCTTACAATAAGCATCATCTTAACAAACTTAACAATATCAAGATCAATTTCAAAAACTCATTTACTAATACTTATCTATCAATAAACATCATTCAAGATCAAATACTTTCATAGTTGAGCCAATATTCATGCTTAAGTATGCAATATCATGTTCAATTTTTGCCCAAAACTTCTCCCCCTTTTGACATCAATCAAAAAGACAAAGATATCAAAGAAAACATATAAATACTAAAGCAATGAGCAACCATAAGAAAAATTATAGATCTTGTGAAGACTCAAAACAAAAATTTTGAATGATTTTCAATGATGAACATAAATCATGATATCAAGTCTAACTCCCTTTGAATGAAGTATTTTATATTCAATAAATTCAGACTTCCATTCATGAAATTGTAAACTTATGTATTTATAAAGATACCAATTGTGTTTTTAAATTGTGATACCAATTGAGCTTTTAAATTTATTATGTCATGTTTCAAATATTAATTTATTATATGTAAGTACTCATAGATATCAATATCAAGAATAATACCAATTATCATATCAATATCAAAACATTCTCATGGATACAAATGTGTTGTCATGCTCAAGTATTAAAATCATACTCATGTATACCAATATATTTCATAAATACCAATACTAATATCATATCATGTACTGCTTATACCAATTTTTTTTTTAATTCAACTCTTTCTCCCTTCTTTTTATATTTAACAAAATAATTAAACTGGAAGAATTCTTATGCTAAGGTACTAAGGAAAAAAACAAATTTCTCATTTAGATTACAATACCAAGGTCCATAAGCTAGCTTATATTTGAATCATGACATATTTATTCGTTAGTCAATCATGCAAGAT